>NC_091963.1:100241586-100541586 GCF_031021105.1 Erythrolamprus reginae | reverse complement strand
ATTTTTCATATGGCCATCGCACCATCCCCATAGTCACACGATCAAAATTTGGTGGTTTGGCTTGCACACAAACCGCACACACACAAACATGCTTACACACAGGGAGGGGGCGGGACTCATCTCAGGATAAGCGGAAATGAGAAAAAATTGTAAACCACATAAATCAGACACAAGGAAACAAAGGAAAAGAAGAGGAAAACCTAACCAAATTTGGTTTATTTTATTTTATTTATTTTATTTTATTTTATTTTTTAAAAATATTTTAATTTATTTTAATTTATTTTAATTTATTTATCTATTTATTCATTCATTCATTCATTCATTCATTCATTCAATTTTTATGCCGCCCTTCTCCTTAGACTCAGGGCGGCTTACAACATGTTAGCAATAGCACTTTTTAACAGAGCCAGCATATTGCCCCCACAATCCGGTTCCTCATTTTACCCACCTCGGAAGGATGGAAGGCTGAGTCAACCTTGAGCCAGTGATGACATTTGAACCGCTGACCTTCAGATTTACAGTCAGTTTCATATATTTTATTTTATATCCACACAGTTCTCGGTTCTTCTTCATAACTTCTGTTTTTGCCTCTGAATAGTACCATATCCGACAGTCAATCTCCATAGGGTAGTACTCTTCGTAATGTAACTCTTTTCAATCAGATACAAAAAGTTTCAGCATAATTTTCCTGAGTCCTGCTTTCCATTCATTCGCTTGGGAGACTAATTAATAGACTAATGTTCCTTTTTCACATAGAACTTGCAGGTGTTCTTTTCTGGAGTTTTCTCCCCATGTCCATTTTTCTGCTTTCAACACTAACAATAACTATTCTGTCCTGCATTCAAAACCTTTCATCATTCACAGATCCTTCATTAATTCTCTAAATCTTTCGTCACAGTCAAGTACTGCTTTTACATTCATCTTTGGCCATATTGAAACTAGCTAACCTTTTTCTAACCAGATGCTAAGCAATAATCATTCTCATTCTTCCTTGGCTGAATCACTTTTCCTGTACACTGTCATCTCATTTCCACCTGTCCATTCTACTTAACTAAGAGGGTGACTTGCATTCATTCAGAATACAACTTTTCTTTAGATTACAGTCCTAAATGGTTATCACATTTGGACCAGTAGGCCTCAACTAAAAGCTGGATTTTACCGCAGATGCACTTACGTTATTGTATTGTAAAGGAAGGAACACTCGTCTAAAATAACCTGAAAGCCAATTTACATTTCCCAATATCTCACATGAAGTGTATGAAGTGAACTGACACATTTAGGATACAGAAAGGAAGAAAGACACCATAATCTAAGAACTCAGATGCCCTATTTAACCAATGATCAAGTGTGATGTTGAGATGAGCTTGAATGTGGTATGATGGGGATGGGGGCAGAGGGAGGAAAGCTCTCATCACTGTAAACAGTGTCCTTCCCATTTTAAATGTGCGCAGACAAGCTGTTTGACTAATGGAAAGAATATATTTGCAACGTAAAGAATTCTGTGCCCTTTAAAGAAGGTGAGATTTTTGCTCATGTTTCATCCATAATGACAATGGGCAGCTTTCAGTGCAATAAATATAAAACATCAAAATTAATAAGAGAATTAGATAAAACTAAGAAGCAAGGGCACAAGCAATAGGAAGATAGGATTATCTCTGATACTCCACCAGTCACCTCCAGGGTAAAGTACCCCTATTGGAGCCCCAGGCATTGGCAAGGCCAAGTTTTAATTCCTTTCTGGAATTATTTTTTTATTGATTGATTGATTTTGTCAAATGCACAATGGGGATTTTAGTGGGCATACACATAGTAAAATACATAATGAAGGTTATAGAGGATATACTCATAGTAAAATATATCTAAGAAAGCATTATTTTACATTCAGTTTAATGTTTCCAAATGTAAAATAATGCACTTGGGGAAAAGGAATCCTCAGTCTGAGTATTGTATTGGCAGTTCTGTGTTAGCAAATACTTCAAAAGAAAAGGATTTAGGGGTAATGATTTCTGACAGTCTCAAAATGGGTGAACAGTGCAGTCAGGCGGTAGGGAAAGCAAGTAGGATGCTTGGCTGCATAGCTAGAGGTATAACAAGCAGGAAGAGGGAGATTATGATCCCGCTATATAGAATGCTGGTGAGACTACATTTGGAATACTGTGTTCAGTTCTGGAGACCTCACCTACAAAAAGATATTGACAAAATTGAACGGGTCCAAAGACGGGCTACAAGAATGGTGGGAGGTCTTAAGCATAAAACGTATCAGGAAAGACTTAATGAACTCAATCTGTATAGTCTGGACTCTGGAGGACAGAAGGAAAAGGGGGGACATGATCGAAACATTTAAAATATATTAAAGGGTTAAATAAGGTTCAGGAGGGAAGTGTTTTTAATAGGAAAGTGAACACAAGAACAAGGGGACACAATCTGAAGTTAGTTGGGGGAAAGATCAGAAGCAACATGAGAAAATATTATTTTACTGAAAGAGTAGTAGATCCTTGGAACAAACTTCCAGCAGATGTGGTAGATAAATCCACAGTAACTGAATTTAAACATGCCTGGGATAAACATATATCCATCCTAAGATATAATACAGAAAATAGTATAAGGGCAGACTAGATGGACCATGAGGTCTTTTTCTGCCGTCAGACTTCTATGTTTCTATGTTTCTAAGATATAGGAATAAAACATATCAATGAAAGAATAGAAGAAGAGATATAGGAATAGAAGAAAGGTATAGGAGATATAGGAGAGCAATAGGACAGGGGACGGAAGGCACTCTAGTGCACTTATGCACGCCCCTTACTGACCTCTTAGGAATCTGGATAGGTCAACTGTGGATAATCTAAGGGTAAAGTGTTGGGGGTTTGGGGATGACACTATGGAGTCCGGTAATGAGTTCCATGCTTCGACAACTCGGTTACTGAAGTCGTATTTTTTACAGTCAAGTTTGGAGCGGTTAATATTAGGTTTAAATCTGTTGTGTGCTCTTGTGTTGTTGTGGTTGAAGCTGAAGGTAGTTGCCGACAGGCAGGACGTTGCAGCATATGATCTTGTGGGCAATACTTAGATCATGTTTAAGGCATCTTAGTTCTAAGCTTTCTAGGCCCAGGATTGAAAGTCTAGTCTCGTAGGGTATTCTGTTTCGAGTGGAGGAGTGAAGGGCTCTTCTGATAAAGTATCTCTGGACATTTTCAAGAGTGTTGATGTCTGAGATGCGATATGGGTTCCAAACAGATGAGCTGTATTCAA
Source organism: Erythrolamprus reginae (assembly GCF_031021105.1). Lineage (NCBI taxonomy): Eukaryota > Metazoa > Chordata > Lepidosauria > Squamata > Dipsadidae > Erythrolamprus > Erythrolamprus reginae. Next base: position 100,538,337 of record NC_091963.1, on the reverse strand, counting down.
GGATGGGTCTGGCAAAAGTTTTGTAAGCTCTGGTAAGTAGTGTGAGATTGCCAGAGCAGAAGCTACGTAGGATTAGGTTTACAACTCTTGAAGCCTTCTTGGCTATGTTGTTGCAGTGGGCTGTTAACACAGTTACTAAAAAGAAAGAAAGAAAGAAAGAAAAGAAAAAAGACCTTGACTTTGTGTCTGAATTGTCAAACATCTGGCAACTCCAAATCTAAACCAAAAAAATGCTCTGTCCTACACACTGGCAAAAAGAATCAGAACACCAAATACAAGCTGAATAAACAAGACCTTACAGACAACCTTCACTTCGAAAAAGACCTTGGAATATCAAATGACCTACATGCCAAAGCCCACTCCAACAACATTGCCAAAAAGACTTCAAGAATTGTTAACTTAATCCTACATATCTTCTGTTTCGGTAATCTCACATTACTAACCAGATCTTACAAAACTTTTGCCAGACCAATCCTTGAATACAGCTTATCTGTCTGGAATTCATGCTGCATTTTGGACATAAACAATAAAATGTCCAGAGATACTTTACCAAAAGAGCCCTCCACTCTTCCACTCCCAACAGAATACCCTACGCAACTAGACTTACAATCCTAGGTTTAGAAAGTTTAGGTCTACGTTGCCTTAAACATGATCTAAGCATAGCTCATAAAATCAACATCTTTCCTGTCAACGACTACTTCAGCTTTAACCACAATAACACAGAAGCACACAACATATACAAACTTAAAGTAAACTGCTCTAAACTCGATTTCAGGAAATATGACTTTAGTAACTGAGTAGTTGATGCATGGAACTCACTACTAGTATCATCACCTAACCCCCAAAACTTTGCCCTTAGACTATCCACTGTTGACCTCTCCTGATTCCTAAGAGGTCAGTAAGGGGCATGCATAAGTGCACCAGCGTGCCTTCCATCCCCTGTCCTAATGTTTCTTTTTTACTAGTATCATGTATATGAATATTATTATATCTTTATATACCACCAATACGTACTTGACAAAACAAACCAACAAATAAATAAATAAAGATGAAAAGGGTGGGAGTAAAACCCACCTTTGGTGGCAAGATATTCCAAAGAGCAAGGCCATGGCAGATAAGGTTCTTCTCCTAGACTTTGCCAGCTGAATTCCATTGGCTAACAGGATCCCAGCATGCTAAAGCAAGTGGGACAGGCCAATCCCATTGAAGCAAGACTGATCCTCAAATATAATTTAGTTATACATGCCTTCATTCCCTGTCCTTGCCATATATTAGGCAGTCAAACTATTTGCAGAAGGATCTCTCCTACTGATCTTAATAATTGGGTACATTTATATTGGGAGAGACACTTCTCCAGAAGGAGGCACTACTCCTCAAGAATTATAACTTTAAAAGAAAAATCACAAATGAATGATTCTTACCATTATCATCTTCTTAGAAATGGGATATGTCAGTGATGGGTATCAAAAAGGTGTGCATGCGTGTGCACGTTCTGAAACTTCAGATCGCGCAGAATGCAGCTGCGAGAGCAATCATGGGCTTCCCCAAATATGCCCATGTTACACCAACACTCCGCAGTCTGCATTGGTTGCCGATCAGTTTCCGATCACAATTCAAAGTGTTGGTTATGACCTATAAAGCCCTTCATGGCACCGGACCAGATTATCTCAGGGACCACCTTCTGCTGCACGAATCCCAGCGACCAGTTAGGTCCCACAGGGTGGGTCTTCTCCAGGTCCCAGGGGAAGAGCCTTCTCTGTGGCGGCCCCGGCCCTCTGGAACCAACTCCCCCCCAGAGATTAGAATTGCCCCCACCCTCCTTGCCTTTCGTAAGCTACTTAAAACCCACCTTTGCCACCAGGCATGGGGGAATTGAGATATTCTTTCCCCCTAGGCCCTTACAATTTTATGCATGGTATGTCTGTATGTATGCTTGGTTTTTTATAATAATGGGTTTTTAATTGTTTTTAGTATTGGATTATTATTTTATACTATCTTGTTATTGCTGTTAGCCGCCCCGAGTCTTCGGAGAGGGGCGGCATACAAATCCAATAAATAAATAAATAAAATAAATAAATAAATGCCCATACCCATAATGCAGTGCCCTTCACCCTGCACATAAACACAATCCCTTGTGCCTCCCCATGCATGCGCACAACCCCCCTGTGCTGATCCTCCCGTGCAATATCCCATAGGCCACTTGGACTGTTTTTTGCTCTCCCCGGGGTTCATGAAAGCATCCTGAAGCCTGGGGAGAGCATAAAATGGCCAAATGGGCCAACTGGAAGTTTAGAAACTTCCAGTTGGTCTGTTGGGCCATTTTTCGCTGTCCCTAGGGTTCAGGAGGCTTTCCTGAAGCCTGGGGAGAGCAAAAAGCGCTGAAAAGAAGCCCAAAAATCAGCTGGCCGGCATACACATGTGGGCTGGAGCTGACATAGGCAATGCCTTGTGTGCCCTCATATATGGCTCCAGGTGCCACCTGTGGCACGCATGCCATAAATTTGCCACACTGGGATATGTAATGGGATATCTGAAATTGCTGGAGGTGATGAATGCAAAACAAAGGTGGCAAATAGGGATAACTATGACAAATTGTCCTCAAATGTTTTGTAGGAGAAGAGCAGGCAGAACCGGGGAAGAGTTACGAATTAGCATAGTCATTACATTCCCACAAATGGCCCAAGTTCAGCCTTGAATTCCATTGACTCTTTATCTGCTACCAATTTAGTATGCATGTTAGTTGACTAGATTTTGTGTATAGAATCAATCAATAAACCCTTCAAACTGCAATTTAAATGTATGGTTTTGTTTATTTGTACCTGACATATTCAGAATTGTGTCCATGGCTAGTAGGAGTATACTTTAAATGGGGAAGATATATATGAAGATGTCAGATTTAGGAGATCAATTACAGCCCACGTGGACTATAATAAATCAAATCTGGAGGCGATGGATTAAAGTACAGAAACAGCTTTCAAACGAACTTACTTTTATTAAGAAAACAATAAAAATAGCTAATGCCTGTTTCAGGCATCTGAGATGCGTGTTACATCTTTGAGAGCAATACAAGGAAGATGGATTCTTCCGAAGAAGAAAGGAAGTGATGCTTGTATGACAGGCAGGATTTTACATCATAATGGGCGGAGCTAACTAACATACAAAGTGTTAACTAATTAATTACTGAATGTCTCTGGGGCTGGCAATACACAGCGTGACAGAAGAAACCCACTCTGACAGATTTTCTTCCTTTTGAAAGAGTTCACCTATTACCCTTGCTGCTGCCCTGTTATTGAGAAAACATTTAGTTTAATATTCCAAGTACAGTGGTACCTCTACTTATGAACTTAATTCGTTCAGTGACCAGGTTCTTAAGTAGAAAAGTTTCTAAGCAATTTTTCCCATAGGAATCAATGTAAAAGCAAATAATGCGTGCAATTAGGGAAACCACAGGGAGGGTGGAGGCCCTGTTTCCTCCCAGGATATTTCTAGAGAGGCTCACGGAGGCTTCTCCCCACCTTTTCTGGCCCTGTTTCCTCCCAGGAGATTCCTAGAGAGGCCCCACGGAAGGGTCTCCCTGTGTTTTCCGTTTACAGTTTTGGAGGGTCAGGTTTGTAAGTGAAAAATGGTTCTTGAGAAGAGGCAAAAAAATTCTTGAACACCTGGTTCTTATCTTGAAAAGTTTGTAAGTAGAGGCGTTCATAGGTAGAGGTACCACTATATATATGTGTGTGTGTGTGTGTGTTAAATGTATTTTTAGCTGGAATTTTAAAATTAAGGGAGACTAGGATGGTCCCATTTCGGCCTTGTCCTGGCCTCATCAGCTAGCCACACCCTTTCCTTTACTGGGATTCGATCTGGTGAACTCTGCCTTGTAAAGCAGAGAACTAGCAGTTAGAGCTATCAGATCAGAACCCTTCCAGCTCTGTACCAGGGTGATCCGACATTAAAAAAAAACCATATATATATATATATATATATATATATATATATATATATATATATATATATATATATTGAATTGAATTGAATTGAATATGAATATGTTATTTGACATGATCTTTCTGCTACGATAAAGTCATTTCATTATAACATCTGGATGTTCATTTTTTCTTTTTCAAATGTTTCTGTCTAAAATTGAACTACATTTTAATAAACTTTTGTAGCATCAGATATCAACAATGCAAAGTGCAAAATTAGTATGTATTCCGGTTCTGTATATCTTTTCAGTCTTTTTTTTTTCAAATTGTTTTCTATTTCATTTACTTTGCAAGCCAGGTGATAGATTTGAGATTACTCATTTTAATGCTGAGTCCATGAATCAAAAATTCAAAAACAGTGTCAAATTAATTAGTTATTTATAACTAAGTAATTATAGCTAACTAATTAACTTTTTAAAGTGATGGTTGTCTTGAATTATGATTAATGTATTATACAATACTAAACTATGATTGCAGTATTTTTATTTTGTTTTATAATTTAATTCTATATGTGGCATTGTGTAGTCTATACCAGTGTTTCCCAACCTTGGCAACTTGAAGATATTTGGACTTCAACTCCCAGAATTCCCTAGCCAGCGTTTGCTGGCTGGGAAATTCTGGGAGTTGAAGTCCAAATATCTTCAAGTTGCCAAGGTTGGGAAACACTGCTCTACATTAATAGTACTGGCACTGGGATATACCCATCCTAAGATAAAATACAGGAAATAGTATAAGGGCAGACTAGATGGACCATGAGGTCTTTTTCTGCCGTCAGTCTTCTATGTTTCTATGTTTCTATATCAAACTCGGGCTGCACTAACATTAAACTTTGATATTGAGATGGGCCCCGCAAACTATTGTCCCGAGGGCCGCAGTTGGCCCGTGGGCCGCGAGTTTGAGACCCCTGATCTAGAACATTTGGCCATTGGATACCAGTGCCTTTCAAATGATGTAACTTTTGCAGGGACCTGGGAATCTTCTGATGTGTCATTCCACTGCAATATGATGTACAGCTTGTGGGACTTTCCTACAGTCAGAGTTACAGCCCCCATTTGTAATTGACGCCTGCCATGCCCATTCCAGGTGTCATGGTGTCTCAGTATCAGAGTTTTTGACTAATTGCTGTCCACGTTTCCACAGCAGGTTCCAAAATTTGACCTTCAGTATTTGATTGTCACAGTCCTTCCGTATAGTTAATAATCAGTTTGCTCCACATTTTTGCCATTCCCTTTCTAAGGCATGGGGGTGGTATGTTAGGTAGACATATACTAGAAGAGTCTATATCTAAAAAGCAGTAAATGAATGTTAATTAAAGAACCTTTTTGAAGCGCTTAACAATAACTGACATTTTATTAAATGTGTGTAATTTAGTGTCATTGGTTAGCCCGAGCTCCAGATCCCTTCTGAATCAAAAAAACAACCGTATAGATTTATGAGGGATTCTTGTATTTATTTTCTTCATTTTAAAAGCATCATACATTTTGAGCCTTACATTTTCTCTTTTTTATTCTGCCTTATTCTTACTTAAACTTTTTTTTGTCTATTTAAAAGTGACTTTTTAAATTTTTAAATGAAAAAAAATAATTTTTTTGCAGGCTGGAAGGAGATTGGAGAGTAAATAACTACACAATATGGTTTCACGTAGGATTATAATGTAATAAGAAATTATTTTGTTTCAAGACAGCCTATTCATTCTAATAAATGCTCTCTTGAAATTAATAATGTTTTCCATTATTTTGGTAGAAAGAAAATCCATTCTTAGAAAGATGTAGGAATAAGCAATTTAAATTAAGAGTTGGTAATCATGAGTTTAGCATTCCCTTATTACTACCTCACTGTTTCCCATCTGAACAGCCTGTAGAGGAGTGTTTATTATCTAAGGAGACTGTTGTATAGAACCAGGCTTGTCTCAGATTTAAGTGTAGCCGAAGCAGCTGCTGTCTCCATCTGATAATGGCAGGCTCTGAGCTAAGGTAAATTTTGAAGGCACTCAGTAGAGGGAGCTAGTGAGGTGGCCATAAATAATGTTTTTAAAAATACAGTCTTCTGCCAGTTCCTATTTGGCTGTTATGAACTTCATGGAAATGCTCATTTGTTTTCTTGGCAGCTATACATTTTGTCTGATTTTCCTGTAAGAAGCCAGAGCATTCAGACACTTGCAATAATGCCAATGTTCTATGTCCATCCATTATTTTGATAACATTGGCTGGTGGCTAATAGACAGGGTCCTCTAAACCAGTGAGGCCAGTGACTATATCCTTGGATGTATTGAAGATTATTTGTTAAGCATTAGTTGTGGGTTTTATTCTGGTTTTGTTTGTTTGTTGTTGTAAGTTGCATTGCTTAAGATAGAGCCATATCATAGCCACATAATCCAGAATGTTAAAAAAATATAGATCTAAAATATTAAATGAAACATATGCAGCATCAGCCTTAGATTCATCTGTCATAGCGGTTTGCCATATCTTTTGTTTCACTGCAGCTGCTTAAGAAAACCCTCTGTAGCTGAACATTTCAACAGCTTCCATATTATAAATATTAAATGTCAATCCTCCGCCTCCCCTTTATAAGTATCATATTGCTTAGCAATCTTACACAGTGACTGGTTTTGTCCTTTCTTCTTTAGCAGAGCTTTAAAGTTCTTAATTCAGACAAGATTCTGATACTTAAATATACATTGCAGTTTTAATTGCTCTATTGTCTATTTTTGAAAGTTAAAAATCTTATTACGCATTGTATAATGTGCTATCAATATTTATTTATTTATTTTATTTATTAATTAGATTTGTAGACTCCCTATACCAATGCTTTTGAATTCCCACCCAATTTAAGGGTCCCACCTAGGAGTTTCATATTCTCAGCATAACAGAGAGAAAATATAACAGTGGGGAACTTTTAAAAAATATTTAAATATAAACATGGACTTACGTAATCAAGATATCTCGTTGTTTTATTCTGATTAAGTAAGTTCTGTTATATCCAGCGGTGGGCTACGAGCCAGAACGCTAAATTGCGCTCCCCGCCGCGGCTCATAAGTTCTTGCGGGACCAGTGCGATTTTGCTTTTGCACCTGTGGAGTTAGCAAAATCACACATGGAGCTGCAGGTACACCCGTGTTTCGGCTAGGGTTTTTTTGCTTCCATGCATGCCGAAACACAGGCGCAACTGAGGCTCCGTGCGCAATTTTGCTACCTCCACAGGTGCGGAAGCAAAATCGCGCTGGCCCCGCAAGAACTTACGAGCGGTGGCAAGCGCAATTTAGCATTCTGGCTCATAGCCCACCGCTGGTTATATTCTAGTGCAGTGTTGGCGAACCTTTTTGGCACTGAGTGCGCAGGGAAGTGCCAGCAAACCGGAAGAGCAGTTCCCTGCTGTACGTCTGCGCGCCAGGAAGGTGATTTTCCAGTTTCCAGTGTGCGCATGCACGCTGATCACCTGGTCTTCTGGTTTTTGGCCTGTATGCATGCACAAAAATCAGCTGGCCGGAAGAGCAATGGATAATGGTTGGCATGCCCGGAGAGATGGCTCTGCGTGCCGCTTCCAGCATGCGTGCCATAGGTTCGCCATCACTGCTCTAGTGAATATGACAAGAAAAACATATTTGATATCTGAAACTAATTCTAATTTTGTAACCATGTTTTAAATATAAAATCTTAATAATTTTTGACCTAAAAGCATTCCCATCAGTGTTCCCTCTAATTTTTTTTTGCGGGGGGCGGAAAAGTATAGTGTCTGAGCAGCAGTCCCTTCGGGACTGGGCGGCACAGAAATAATAAATAAATAAATAAACAAACAAACAAACAAATAAAAGACCCACCCTGTTTTGCCTCAGAGAATTTCAAAATAAAATACTATACTGTGTGTCTATAACAGTGAGCTCATAATAGGGCAACTCTATCAATATCAAAATGCCACTTAAATAGTTGAGCTAGTTTCAAACTAGATTTTGATTTTCTTTCTCTCTTCCTTACTTCCATTCTTTCTCTTTTCCTTCCTCTCTTTTTTCTATCTGTTTCTCTCTCTTCCTCTCTTCCTCTCTTCCTCTCTCTCTCCTTCCCTCTCACTCTTTCCCTCTCGGCTTCTGGGCAGGTTTGGAAAACTCTGAGTTGATGATGATTTTTAAGTGAGCGATTGCTCACTGCTCATCTTAGAGGGAACTATGATCCCCATCCTCTTTCCCACCTCTTCCCAACAACTGTGCCCAGTCAGCCAGTGGCAAGGTCTGCTGAGCAAGTAGCCACTGGTTGCTTTGGAACTAGGGCTGAAATTGAAATTTCTTAACAGTGGTTGGTGGTGAAGGAAGTTTGAGAGAACAACTCAGATCCCTTCTGAAGAGGTAAAAGTTGGTTGGGAGACAAGAGCAATCAACAGAGTCAGCTCTTATCCTTACTGGAGAGGGAGTCTTTGGGAACATACTAAAATAGGGTGGAGTTTTCCTCTCATTCCACAGCTCCCTTTGTTTCCCCAACAACAACAACAAAATGGTAGGCAGACCCATGGGTCAACTGAGGAAGGGGAGGAGAAGCTTCACCCCACTTTCCTGGAGGGTCATGAGGGGAAAGGAAACATCTCTATTTTATTTGAAAAGAAGAATGACCTAACAGATCACAGGCTGTTTGCAGTTTCTTTAAAAAAGGCTAACACATACATAACAACGTGAACCCTCTGCATATGCCCTACCATCTGAATCATAGAAGCTGTACTGGTAAGCCAAGTCTTAGATCTACTAATATGAAAAATGTGTGGGCTGAGATGACAGGTGAGACTGGAAGAGGTGGTGTTGAGTGATTGATCCTGAGGATTCAGCAAAAGGAAATTAATGAACCAAAATGGCAACATTAGAAATAATGGTTGTGATCTGCTGTGTACATTGTGCCTTGATGTTTATGAATGCTTTTCTCATTAGCAATCAGAGATATTGTCTAACAAAATTAGTCTCACTTGTACTTACATGAATAAGAAGATGTTATGTTTAATTTTTCTTATCAATCATATTCCTCTCTCTTAAAATAAAGAGCTGAAAACTCGGCCATTTCTCCAAAAATTGAACTGGTTTCATATTATAATTAAAACTATGAATTCCTGCCTAAAATTTTACCTTAATCATAAAGTTCAGTGCTTTAGGCAATGCAAACCTCCCTGAGATATGAAAATAAGATAGATTTCACTTGTAGAATTGTAAGGATTACAGAGATTGTAACACTCTGCAGTATTAATCTTGTAGTTTGAATTATAACCTCTTGATTGAAAGTAAGCACAATAGATATTTCTTAACCAAATATGCTTAAAGTGCAAATTATATATCAAGATGTATTCATTTTATTACCATATATATCATCATTCTGTCTCTGCTGTCATCGAAGATTTACATCTTGAGGAATCTCTCAAGTCCAAATAGCAAAGGCATGTATGAGTTAAGTTTTATTTATTTTTTAATATACAAAAAATGTAACTCACATCCCACAGTATGACCAAGACATTTTAATTCCTGAGCTAGTTTAGCAAATTATTCCCTCCCTGCTTAGCAGTTCTGTTGTTTTTATTTAAGGTCAAGTCAGCTTATTTTGACAGAAATTCCCAGAAACATCTCCCACCAAGCCAATTGAAATTAGGTAATAATACCTTTTTGGGGACATGGTGGCTCTAAGACCCTGAGAAAGGTTGGCAGTTTGGCAGTTTGAATCCCTAGTGCCGCATAACGGAGTGTGCTCCCATTACTCGCCCCAGTTCCGCCAGCCTAACAGTTCGAAAGCATGTAAAAATGCAAGTAGAAAAATAGGGACCTCCTTTGTAGAAAGATAACAGTGTTCCTTGTGCCTTTGGCATTTAGTCATGCCGGCCACATGATCACGGAATCGTCATCAGACAGCCCTGGCTCTTTGGCTTAGAAATGGAAATAAGCATCGCCCCCTGGAGTTGGGAACGACTAGCACCTAGGTGCGATGGGAACCTTTACCTTTTAAATAATATATTAAATAGTAAATGTATCAATTTAACTAGGAAGAGCTAGCCGTGCCCTATACTTGAAGAAAATAAAATGCTTAATGATTTTTAAACTTCTATGTAATTCCTAGATATTTACTGAAACCTTATCCCTGAATCTAATGAAGTAAGCTGTTGCCCCAAAATGCTTATGCCCCAATAAAGTTGATTAGTCATGACCAGGGGTGGGCAATTAATTTTGCCATAGGGCCGCATGAGAAATTGGGATGGTTTTAGATGGCCGGACTAATATAATTAACTCAGTTCTACCCAATACTATATATTATTGGGTAGAACTGAGTTAATTATATTATAATTATAAATTATAATTATATATTATATTATGTTATATTATATTATATTATATTATATTATATTCAGTATGTTATATATTATATATATAATTATATATTATATATTAAATCTTGAACACTCAGTTCTTATCTAGAAAACTTGGACTGACCTCGGCAGGCCGGTCAAAGACAACGGGCGGGCCACATCCGGCCCTCGGGCCGCATTTTGCCCAGGTCTGGTCATGACTAATCAGATTTCATGTTTATTTTGTTTCCATAGTCTAAAAAGGCTCTTTTTTCCCATTTATTCCCACCCTCCTGATTTTTGCCTGCTCTTAAGTAATTGTTTCATCCATTTCCATTAAGTATTGCCCTCAACAATAGCATAGATAACATGCCTCAATCTAAAATAGTTCCTTTTGAGGGGAGGTTGGTAGGTTGTTATTGTTGTTATTGTTGTTTGTAGGAACAGAAGGAAGTGGCGCTGAAAAAAAGGAAGGACTACAATTCATTAGGCTGCTCTTTAAATTAATAGACTTACATTTCTTTTTTAATGGTGGTGAGCAAATGCACTCCTGAAGAAACAACTTTTGTACAATTCAATAGAAGGTCTGATTCTAATTGTTATAATTGTTAATTAAGGATTTTGGAGGAACTATTCCTTTCTGAAAAAGATATTGGATATACAGCCAACAAAACATAATTGATGGGACATTGCCTGCAATTATAGATCGCTCGAAGTTTTAAATGGACTCCTGTCTGGAAAGATTTAGATTTAAACTTACAATAGTTTGGTGTGCTCTGGATAAAATAATAATAACAATAATAATAATAATAATAATAATAATAATAATAATAATAATAATAATAATTTATTGGATTTGTATGCCGCCCCTCTCCGTAGACTCGGGGCAGCTAACAACATTTTCCACTTACAAACCCAAGCCTCCAAAACTGTAACCGGAAGTTCCGTGGGGCCTCTCTAGGAATTTCCTGGGAGGAAACAGGGCCTCCACCCTCCCTGTGGTTTCCCCAATCACATACATTATTTGCTTTTACATTGATCCCTATGGGAAAATTGCTTTTTCTTACAAACTTTTCTACTTAAGAACCTGGTCATGGAACAAATTAAGTTCATAAGTAGAGGTACCTCTGTACTAAGATCTAGTCAAGAACACTTTTTAAAGTCTTAAAGGAATGTATTTCCTTTAGACAAACCATTTTTAGAAAATAAATCTAAGCACATCTTTTTCTCATAAGATAACTATATACATAATTTTGTCTCCTCTATATCTGTTGCAACATTTCTTAACATATTTGTTATTTATATAGATGTTGCATGGCAACATATTGGAGAGATAGTTTCTTTCATTTTGTACAATTGAATTCCATTAGTACAAGGAAGTTGTAAGTTATCCATTGCAATGATTCGCAAGTACTAGTCATGCATTTACTTCGCTCAGCACATAGTCTTGATACCCTTTCACTAGTAGAAACATTATGGCCCAAGCAGCTGTCCTGATATTTTGTTCTCTGTTTGCTTGGGAAATTACAGACTTCATTGTTCTCTGGCAGACTTTTACTTTTGCTGCCACTACTTTTGATGGGAAGGGAAGGAAATAAGGACCATCTGTTTAATAACTTTAATCAGAAATTGTTTTTCTCCTTCTCTCAATAAGTTTCTACTTTCCAGGAAAAAAAACTTGTCAGGGTGCAACAGTAATTTCTAGCTATAGACAGCATCTTAGAACAGGAGTTGCAAATCCCTGGGCCAGTCCTGTTGGGAACCAAGCCGCGCGAATAGTTGGAGAGGACACAAGTGCGCGAAACTCCACTTGCAAAAGTGGGGTGTATGCATGTGAAACCATCTCCATCTCTGGCACTAGTCTGCAAAGCCAGAAAGGTTGTGGATTGCTATCTTAGATTACATTATATTTGTGTAAGTAATTGTCTATTAGCTTTGTTATTTATCTATCTTTCTGTCTGTCTGTCTGCCTGCCTGTCTAATCTATCTATCTGTCTGTCTGTCTGTCTGTCTGTCTGTCTGTCTGTCTGTCTGTCTGTCTGTCTGTCTGTCTATCTATCTAGTCTGTCTGTCTTATCTATCTATCTATCTATCTATCTATCTATCTATCTAGTCTGTCTGTCTTATCTATCTATCTATCTATCTTGTCTGTCTGTCTGTCTGTCTTATCTATCTATCTATCTAGTCTGTCTGTCTGTCTTATCTATCTATCTATCTATCTATCTAGTCTGTCTGTCTTATCTATCTATCTATTTATCTATCTATCTATCTAGTCTGTCTGTCTTATCTATCTATCTATCTATCTATCTATCTATCTATCTAGTCTGTCTGTCTGTCTTATCTATCTATCTATCTATCTATCTATCTATCTATCTATCTATCTATCTTATGTATCTATCTGTCTATCTAATCTATCTATCTATCTATCTATCTATCTTATGTATCTATCTATCTATCTTATCTATCTATCTATTTGGATTTCTAGGCCACCCTTCTCCTGCAGACTCAGGGCGCTTACATAATTAAATCAATACAATACAAAATCTGAGAAACACAATATAAAACCTAAAATCAATACAAAACCTCATCTAAACCCCACATAATAATAAAAAAAACATTTAGCTAATATTCATTCATAATCAGTCATTCATATCATTGGCTGGAGCATGAAGGCAATGCTCAATGGCCCCAAGCCTGCCAGCAAAGATGTGTTTTTAGGGCCTTACAAAAGGCCAGGAGGGTGGGGGGGAGCAGATTCCAAAGGGTCGGAGCTGCCACAGAGAAGGCCCTTCCCCTGGGCCCCACCAGGCAACATTACTTGGTTGACGGGACCTGGAGAAGGCCAACTCGGTGGGCTCTAACTGGTTGCTGGGATACATGAGGCAGTATGCTTGTATGGTTGATTTTTAACATTCAAGAAAATAATATTTACTAATGAATAATCTTTCAGATAGGAAACTAAAGGACTACCACATACCAGAAAGTAATTGTGATCCCCTTAAATCAAACAGCTGTCATTGTGTGTTGATGGCATTATTTCAAACTATTGTTAACAATATTCTCTGCTTTTAAAATAAAAATTATGTCTCGGCTAAAATGTTTATTTAAATTTAATATTTAGTTTTCCATTTTTAAAACATGGATGCTTCAAAAATTAAAATTTTAAAATTTTAAAATTAGTGATTGCACGCCCTTAAAAAGCAGAATGTGTCAAGATTCTCCACAACCCCTGTTTTTTAAAGTTAATTCAAATATGATACCAAATTTGATATGTGTAGACCAGAAGCTACAAAATTGACATGTACATATTTTCCTTCTGCAGCACGAATCCATTATTAAGAGTAGGCAATGATATGGTTTTGCCATAAACAAAACCCAACCGTTTATGTTGGCTCCTCCCATTTAGAAGAAATTGATTAGGATGTGGTTTATAAACTATAGATTACTCTATCTGATGTTTATCATTTAGGTTATCTAATGCAGTGTTTTTCAACCAGTGACATGGTCAGGTGTGCCGCGAAGCTCAGAGAGAGAAGGAAAGCAAGAGAGAGAGAAAGAAAGAAAGAGAAAGAAAACAAGCAAGAGAGAGAGAAAGCAAGAGAGAGAGAAAGAGAACAAGAGAAAGAAAGCAAGAGAGAGAGCAAGAGAGAGAGAGAAAGAGAGAGAGAGAAAGAGAGGGAGGGAAGGAGAGAGAGAGAAAGACATAGAGTGAGGTAAGGAGGGAGAGAAAGAGCAAAAAAGAGATAAAGGAAGGAAGAGAAAGAAAGAGGGATGGAGAGAGAGAAAGAAAGAAAGAGGAAGGAAGGGAGGATTCAATGCAGCCTTGCGGTTGTGACCAACATTTCTATTCCCTGACAACTGTATGCACATACTATACTTGAAAAATAATGGACTATTATTCTGCAGATGTTGTTAGGCCTCAGTTCCCAGCACAAACTAGAAAGGCTAGTAATGACAGAAGCTGCGAGCTGCCACAACCACATGCTGTCTGTCTGGATCTTTCTATTGCTGATTGATTCATGCGAAAGACTTGCAGAAATATGTTATTTGATAGATTCGGATCAGAAGAGGACTATAGATCTCTTAAAGATGTAGAACTGTTTTTAAAAGATAAATTATACTTACCGGTACTTACATATTTCTTTAAAAGCAGAATTATTGCTTGAAATTAAAAATAGGGTATAATTAAGAAATTGGTTGAAAAATATTTATTCTGATACATGTCATACTATCCATTTTTGTTTCCTCATTACCCTGAGGAGGATATGCATTTCTTGGAATTCAGCGGAGTTTTTTTTCCCTAAGAACTGTACAAGAAAAGTACTGTCCTGTTGCATCTATTATTTTGGTAAGCCCAAGTAGGCAAAATGCTTGTTTTCTGTAGTTCTTTTTTCAGAATGTCTTCATGAGGAATATGTTATTAAATCAATCCTCTTAAAATCTGCTCAGATTTTACTGTATTACTCAATTTTGCCGTATGACTAGGGGCAGGAGATACTGTAAGAATATTGATGGTAGTGTTTTGGTCATTGACTAGCTGTTGATTGACCTGTTAGTTCTTAGACAGCATTCTGTGCAATGTGGCATGGAATATTAAGAGTGTACTATTGAGCAGACTTGTATTACTAAATAAAATACCTATAATTTCTGGATAGATAACACGATTCAATTATTTTCTCTTTAGTTTCCTGGCTTTAGTTTTGGACGAATAGGAAGATAGGAAGCTGCATATTATTAATCATGAAACCTAACAATGCCACTTCAGTTTCTTCCTCTTGTAAGAAATGAGCCGGGGTGGCGCAGCAGGTAGAGTGCTGTACTGCAGGCCACTGAAGCTGACTGTAGATCTGTAGGTCAGCGGTTCAGATCTCATCACCAGCTCAAGGTTGACTCAGCCTCCCATCCTTCCGAGGTGGGTAAAATGAGGACCCGGATTGTGGGGGCAATAGGCTGGCTCTATTAAAAAGTGCTATTGCTGACATGCTGTAAGCCACCCTGAGTCTAAGGAGAAGGGCAGCATAAAAATCGAATTAAAAAATTAAAAAATTAAAAATATGGTGGGTTTTTCTGTAGTGGGACAAAGATATATTTGCTATGCTTGACTGTTACACTGGTCAGTGTTTTCTGAAGTATGACAAGTGCTCATCTATCTTCTACAGGGCTTAAAACCTGCTTTGGTAATAAGATAATCTGTTCTTGTCCTTTCCCGGATTTGAATAGCTTTAAAACAACAGAGAGGAGAAACTGTGAAAATATATTAAAGTAGATTATATTGGTCCTAAAAATGCTGCACAAAACAGTATTGTTTGGTCTTAGTTTTGTCTGGGAAGTTACTTTGGTAAGTGTAAATATATACTGATGCATATATCTAGGAAATCCCCTTTCTTCTAATTGGGAGAATATCATATTAACTGCTTACTAATTTTGAAAGTCAGAAAATCCATGACACATTAATTATTCTATAGGAAAATGTTTCCTGTATATTTTGGAAAGCTAGAGGGAGACAGGAAATGTCACACTTATGACCCTTATATAATTCCTCATTTCAGTGTAATTTTTTTTATTAAACATTTCAGTGTCTAACATAGGTACCAAAGATTGTCACATCTGAAACTCTCTATGATAAAGAGGTTTTCATAAACTCCCATTCTCCTATATATTAACAATCAGTGAATGGGCCTGCCTAGACAAGCCTGTTTCCTCTAGTCATGAAGTGGAAATTCCAGATTTTTTTTTTAACAATCAGCTGACTGTTCAAGAGATGTTGAGTAGTTCTGTGCAAATCCTCCAATCCCCAGATTCGTGTTCTATTTTTATCCCTAAAGATAAAATCATTATTATCTAACCTCCAATATTTTATTTACTACATTTATAAATGGCAAGATTCCTAAAAATCAAGCTCCGCGCGTGGTTTGAAAAGTTGTTACCAGACAGCAAAGAAAGCAAAGACAACACCTAGTTTGCATGACTTATTTTGTTCGAAAACACATCTATGAGGATTTTTTTTAAATTGATGTTGCTGCCTTTTATTTCTACTTGGGTTGTAGAAGGGGTGTCCAAAACAAAGTAGTTTAATTTTAGCAATGAAAATAATGTTATTAGCATAAGCTTAGAGGGAAGTGTTGTAGAGGGCTATCTATGCCTTTGTTATAAGACAAGGAGCAGTGCCTGGCAGATTCCCTCTGATGAAAAAATCTAGGTTGCAGTTTAACAGAGGGAAAAAACAAAAGGCAGCTGAAAGAGCAGTTCTACAAAAATAAAAAAAAACTCTACAGTGTTCCCTCAATTTTCACGGGTTCAAACTTTGCAAATAGCCTATACCATGGTTTTTCAAAAAATATTAATTAAAAAATACTTCACAGTTTTTTTCTATACCACGGTTTTTCCCGCGCGATGACGTCATACATCATCACCAAACTAATGATTTTTGCAAATAAATAACAAAAAAATAAATAATAAATAATTATGTTTATAAATATCAGGATCACTAAGTGTCTTATTCAGTGGTGAGTACCAGTAATAATGGTGAGTAAATTGTTGTTAAGGGAATGGGAAATGGTAATTTAGGGGTTTAAAGTGTTAAGGGAATGCTTGTGATACTGTCCATAGCCAAAAATGGTGTACTGTATTTACTTCCGCATCTCTACTTCGCAGAAATTCAACTTTTGCGGGCGGTCTCAGAACGCGTCTCCCGCGAAAATCGAGGGAACATTGTACATTTAATTATATATAAGAACTGATTGATTAATGTTCCAATAGAATTGCTTTTATCTTGCATAAATCTTACTTGGTTCCCTTATTTCAATTATTTAGGGATCTTTTCTCTGGATGCATTTATATGATGTGATTTGTATAAATAGACTTGTTAAGTGCTGGGACTACCAAATAAAATACCTATAATTTCTGGACAGATAACATGATTCGCTTATTTTCTCTTTAGTTTCCTAGCTTTAGTTTTGGATGAATGTGAAGATAGGAAGCTGCGTCTGGGCATCTAGCTACATTTGATCATTATACCACGAAATTAGCAGCAACATACCTCTGTGTTATCTCTGCTACTCATTGAAGTATTCAAACCATTCTTTCTATTTTGAAGATGGCTATCCCTGGTTTATATAGAGAAAGTAGTAGTGTGAATTCAGCTATAAGTACAGGAGAAGCAAAGCATTTTGAAATAGATATGACTTTCCAATTTGCTCTGGAATTCGGGTTTATTTCTGAGTCTGATCTCAAGTGAAGGACTATTCTCTTCTTGGTTATTTTTCCTACAGAACAGTGATGGTGAACCTTTTTTCCCTCAGGTGCCAAAAAGGCGTGGGTGCACCCTATCGTGCATGCATGAGTGCCCACATCCATAATTCAATACCTGGGGAAGACAAAAACAGCTTCCTCCGCCCTCCTGGAGGCCCTCTGGAGGCTAGAAATGGCCTGTTTCCCAGCTTCTGATGGGTCCAGTAGACTCATGTTTTGCCCTCCCCAGGCTCTACAGGCTTCCCGGGAGCTGAGGGAGGGTAAAAATGCCCTCCCCCATCCCGCCAGAGGCTCTCCCAGAGCCTCTGTGTGAGCCAAAAATCAGCTGGCTGACACAGACATGCACGTTGGAGCTGAGCTAGGGCAATGGCTCGTGTACCAGCAGATATGATTCCGGGTGCCGTTTATGGCAACTGTATCATATGTTTGCCATGACTGCTATAGAACATGCAGAGAAATGCACAATCCAGGAACATTTAAACCCTTAGACCTTCTCTGTTTCATTGTTTTTTCTATTCTTTTTACATGTAGTTTACTGTCTATTCCATAGCCAGAAAGTTGATTAATAGCCTCTTATTCTCTGTGGACACATCAAATTTTACCAGTAACCAGTGTTCCCTCTAATTTTTTGGGGGGGTGGGCGGAAAAGTATAGTGTCTGAGCGGCAGTCCCTTCGGAACTGGGCGGCACAGAAA
The DNA here is from genome assembly GCF_031021105.1 of Erythrolamprus reginae. Lineage (NCBI taxonomy): Eukaryota > Metazoa > Chordata > Lepidosauria > Squamata > Dipsadidae > Erythrolamprus > Erythrolamprus reginae. The sequence continues at coordinate 100,520,114 of NC_091963.1, read as the reverse complement.
TAATAAATAAATAAATGAACAAACAAACAAACAACCAAATAAAAAACCCCACCCTGTTTTGCCTCAGAGAATTTCAAAATAAAATACTGTACTGTGTGTCTATAACAGTGAGCTCATAATAGGGCAACTCTATCAATATCAAAATGCCACTTAAATAGTTGAGCTAGTTTCAAACTAGATTTTGATTTTCTTTCTCTCTTCCTTACTCCCATTCTTTTTCTTTCTCTTTTGCTTCCTCTCTTTTTTCTATCTGTTTCTCTCTCTTCCTCTCTTCCTCTCTCTCTCCTTCCCTCTCACTCTTTCCCTCTCGGCTTCTGGGCAGGTTTGGAAAACTCTGAGTTGATGATGATTTTTAAGTGAGCGATTGCTCACTGCTCATCTTAGAGGGAACTATGCCAGTAACTGAAGTCAAAATGTGTGGTCTCCAACAAAGCATCCACACATTATAATATGATCCCCTGAGCTTGCAGAAAATTTCTGGTTAAGCTCTTGACATTTCCAGTTAAAAGGCCTTGGGTAGCAGAAGTAGGGGGAACCCATGTTTGTATCCATGTAAAACAATTGCTGGTAAAAAATAGATTATGTTAGGCAAGAAAGTCTTGACTCAGTTTAAATCTGGTTTTTTTTAATATACAGGTTAAAAATATGTAATATGAAAACAAAAGCATAGTTGTATTTGCTCTGTCCACCTAGCTTGGCCAACTCAAGTTATTTAGCATTTCACTCTGCTGATTCATAAGTGGTGGAGACAACACCATGGAATGGCTTTATTATCTGTAAGAACCAGGGTGGGTGGTGGTACAATTAGGTTAGTGACAGATGCCCTGTGGGAACTGGCATTAATCTAGCCCTTGTTAATTTCCACTAGAGGAGCAGTACTTCAAAGCAATTAAATGCTGAGCTGGTAACACTGACAAAAGACATTCAGTTAATTTGTACTTTTTAGCATAATGAGAGTTCCAAAAGGCAGGGGAGGAGGCAATGCCCATACTGGGGATTGCCACTTCCTCTCATTCTTCTACTTATTCTAACCAAATAAAGTTTGTGAAAATGAGGGGCAGAGATCCTCCTTGCATTTTGAATGATCATATGTAATTATTAAATTATTATAATAGTGGACTTCACCCTGGCTGGACACTTTAAAATCCAAGATCCATGGCATAATATTTTGATTAGTCCAATTGAATATTTACAAAATAGTTACAAACTTTCACGTTTTAAGTAGTATTCATTAAGGCATGGCAAAAAACCAGATTTTAAAAATGAAAATTTGTGGTTGTGCATGCAGTTGCATTGTTAGATATAGTAATGGAAGCCTGGACATTCATATTGAGTGTCATCAGGTACAAATATGATATTGAACTATATCAAGGAATCTTCTGGAGCATTCTCGGGGGAAAGTAAGCAATGAAAGTAAGCAAGAAAGTATGTTTTAAAGTTCTGTTTTTAAAAATATAAATTCTAGCTATTTAAAAAAAAATACCTCTCTCCATCCAAAACAACATCCATGAAACAGTTTGTCCATATATTATTTTTTTTAATATGTCTATTGTTTTCACATTTTACATATCATAACAATTCTTTAAACAGATCTGGAGCCATATTTAAACATTACAATACGAATCCCAGCGACCGGTTAGGTCCCACAGAGTTGGCCTTCTCCGGGTCCCGTCGACTAAACAATATCGTTTGGCGGGACCCAGGAGAAGAGCCTTCTCTGTGGCAGCCCCGACCCTCTGGAACCAGCTCCCCCCGGAGATTAGAACTGCCCCCACCCTCCTTGCCTTTCGTAAAGTTCTTAAGACCCATCTCTGCCGTCAGGCATGGGGGAACTGAGACACCTCCCCCGGGCCTATACAGTTTATACATGGTATGTTTGTGTGTATGTTTGCTTTTAATAATGGGGGTTTTTTTTTGCGTTTTTTAAATTATTAGATTTGTTCTTACATTGTTCTTGTTATTGTTGTGAGCCGCCCCGAGTCTACGGAGAGGGGCGGCATACAAATCTAATAAATAATAATAATAATAATAATAATAATAATGATGATGATGATGATAATGATAATAATAATAATTCTATACCTTCACCCTCTTCAGTTTTCTATCATCAATCCATTTATACCACTTTTCCCATGTTTCATAGTAATCTGAGTCTTTTTGTCCTCTAAGTTCTATGGTTAATTTGTCCCCTTTGCGCAATCAAATATTTTCTTAATTATCAAACTTTCCATTGGTGTATTAGGGTTCCACCAGCATTGCACATATGCAACCCTAGCAGCTGTTGTAATGTGCAAAATCAAATACTTGATGCTTTTATCATGTTACCTTTTGAATATTACCAATAATAGGAGTTCTACTGTTGTTCCTATTATTTCTTGTAATCGTTCGTGTATCTTTGTCCAATATTTCTTTTCTTCGGGACACAACCATCTCACGTGAAAGAAGATGCCTTGCTCTTTTTTGTATTTCCAACAAATTGAATTTAAATTGGGATATATTTGCACTAATCTTATAGGGGCCAAGTGCCAGTGATAAAACATTTTATTATGATTTTCTTTATAGGATGCCCAATTATTTTATAATTTCTATTCCAAATTTGTTCCCAAGTGTATATTGTGCCCAACATTTTTCACCTATGCTAACATTGCCCCTTTTACTATGTTTACGGCCCTATCAAATTGTAGCAGATAATTGTATATTTTGGAAATAACTTTGTCTTCTGGACCTATCAAAACTTTGTCTAATCGCTTGGTTTCTATTTAAATTGCAATTACTTCCCTATCCTTTTTGTATCTTGATTGGAGTTGTAGATAAAGCCAGTAGTAGTAGAAGTATGAGCCCACTACACCAATGCTTGTTGATTGTTAGATGTGGATGAAAAGTATTCACGTTTAAAAGTAAATGAAGCAGAAATATAAAGAGCCAGGGTGGCGCAGCAGGTAGAGTGCTGTACTGTAGGCCACTGAAGCTGACTTGTAGATCTGAAGGTCAGCGGTTCAAATCTCATCACTGGCTCAAGGTTGACTCAGCCTTCCATCCTTCCGAGGTGGGTAAAATGAGGACCCGGATTGTGGGGGCAATAGCCTGGCTCTGTTAAAAAAGTGCTATTGCTACCATGTTGTAAGCCGCCCTGAGTCTAAGCAGAAGGATGGCATAAAAATCGAATAAATAAATAAAATGAATGAATGAATGAAAGAAAGAAAGAAAAGTTAACCTTTATGTCAGTGTACCATGAATGGTTGTTTTAAGGTATTTAATACATATGCTCATCTTGTTTGGCCTTAAAGCCCACAGAATTAAGCAAACTACAAGGATCTCTATACATGAGTCTACGGAGAGGGGCGGCATACAAATCTAATAAATGAATGAATGAATGAATGAATGAATGAATGAATGAATGAATGAATAAATAAATAAATAAATAAATAAATAAATAAATAAAGCTATAATATACTGTGAACTGACCTTCACAGCTATAATGTACTGTCAACAGACCTACTGTGAAATGCTTTTCAGAAGGTTGGCCATCATTGAATTATATTTTGGTTCCCCACAAGCCGTGGTGGATTGCTACTACTGGCTGTGCGTGCAGCTTGAGTCGTTTCGCGTGCATGCACACACATCCCCAGCAAGATTTTGCTTCCATGCATGTGCAGGAAGAAAAAAATGTGCTGAAACCTTGCGGGGGGGATGCACACGCATGTGAGATTCCGCCGATTTTTGGCTTCCACGCATACACAGAAGCAAAAAACCACTAAAATCTTGCGTGTGTATCCATTCACAAGATTTTGCTTCTGCACATGTGCATGAAGCAAAAAATACAAAAAAATTAAAGAAAAAAGATAGCAGCACTCAAAGGACTGGCACCAGAGTGGTCACACGCAAATTGTGCAATCTGGCGGCCACTGCCAGTGCACAGCCGCCTACCACACCAGTAGCAACCCATCCCTGCCACAAGCTCTGTGCTGTGGTTAGTGTTGTTGAATTCTATTTTCCCAAAAGAGTTGCAATGTTTTCCAGTGTGGATATTATATGTATATGATGCTTCAAATAAAGAGGAATAAAAATAAGAACTTGAATATGTTTCAGAGCAACAGTAGGGCAAATATGGTGGATTTGTTAAAGCAGGGATCGGCCATGCTTGACCATCAAATTCCCGTTTTTTCAGTCCTCAGAGTTGTCTGACTTACATTTCCTCCCCATAAAAGTGAACATGGTTTCCCAAAATGTTAAACACTGCCTTTGACCTTTAACAAGTGTCCATGTTTGCTTTAGAATAATATTATTGAAAGCCACAAAGGAAGGAAGAGGGCTCTATGTTTTGAGTTGGGTATACTCTTTCTTGGTAAAAAATGCTTCGGTATTTAAAAAAAGAAAACAGACAGCTGTGACTGGATTATTTGTGCCCATGAAGTAATTTTATCTGTCCTTGATGGCCCTGTAAAGTGTCATTGTGACCTAGATAATAGAATTTTGCCCTCTTCTAAGAAAAACAGTTTTGCATGTAAAGCAATTAACAATTAATAATAGAAAATGATTGTTTTGCTTATCTATTATAATACTTATTCAAACTGGAAAGACGTGATATAATAGATTATTTAAAAAATGGAATTGCTTCTTGAATAAACTGGCATTGGAGATGTAGAAGATGATGTATTCTATTCCATTTGGTAATTTTAAGAATTTTTGATTTTTTTCCCTGGAACAGTTCAAGTCAATCTGTTCCATATATATATCATTTATACATCATTCCATATCATTTATAATGAATTAATTGATAACAAGGTCTATAGAAACATAATTAAGTGTCTAGACTGGTACACTTACGTGTTTGTGTGATTAACATGTTGCGCAATAGAAACTGCTGAGTAGCTGTGATATTTAGCATTGTGAATATCAGTATTTTCTCTCTGGGAGCCAGTTACCAGATTGATGACATTGATGATGCCATCAATGGTGGTTTCATGCTGTCAGAAAAGATGTATCTTTATAGTAAAGTGCACATTCAATTCAAGATGACAGTAGGAAAAGTTTCTATCTGAAACCCTAGATAATACTGTTATCTATTAATATCTGCTACAGCAAGGCCAGCTCCTCATATATATATTTGAATTCTCAATGTAAAGCAAAATTAATATTGGAAATTTAACAAAGGAAAAATCATTACTTAGTCTTCTCTGTTGTTTGCATGCTTTTGTTGCATAGCTCATTACTATATTATCTACTTTCCTCCAGCATTTAAACTGATTACAGTGAGATGTCCCAGGTCACTTGGAAAATAGGGGACAGTAGAAGTGTGATTATAATCAATGAATCATAGCCTACTACATAAGCATTTTTGATAAAGGGAAAGGAATCCCTGGTTCAGAAAATTTTCCAATACTGGAGCATGTGAATTTGAAATCAATAATTAAAATAAACCAAAAGCAGTAAGAAATTCTGACTGAATTGCAAAGTAAACTCAGTGCAAAACATTTTTTGAAATGTGAGAAGAATGTTCACTTCCAGTGCTGTCATATCTGACCCAAATTAAAATTAGGGCCTTCTGAAGTTCCTTTAGGCTATCTTTAAATCATGAAATTATTCTACTCTGATGCTTCTAATTGCTGTGCATAATTCCCAAGCTTTAGCCTTGAGATTCAAAGCACTTATTCCCACAATTGCTTTGCACATACTTTGTAATGTACATAAATAGAAAGGTGGTAGTTCCTATCCCATTTCATCTTGGGTAGGGATGAAAATACTGTATATGGGCTCCATTGGATCTGACAGTACACAATCACGTCAAAGAAATACCTACTGTATGTAGTGCCCCATTAGTTTCCTGCATCATGGAATATCAACTAGTCTTTATTACACTGACCATTCCTTCAGTAATGCAGAGAGAAATTATAATAGCAACATGCCTTCTACTTGGTTTAGGAGAAGAAAGGTCTTCTGGGAGTAACTGTTCTACAAGTTGGATTCCATGTGACTAGATTAATATTTAATAATACCTGTATTATTTTATTTAATTATTGTAATTATTATTTATTGGATTTGCATACCGCCCCTCTCCGCAAACTCGTACAATAGTACAATAATTGCATAATGTAATTAATTATAAGAATTTTTCTCACAGCTTTAGTATCTTTCTGACCTGATACTTGAAGGCCAATTCCTTAGCCAAGATTTTCATATTACAGAATCATTTGTACTTGCTTAGGGAAAAATTTTCTATGTGTCTACATCAGTCTTTTCATCTAATGTCTCAGTATGTATTGGACTATAAATGGAGATTGTCAGGGCTGTAGAACAATATACCTATTGGATTGAGGAAAGCTAGTATTGTAAGATTTAAAGAGCCACTGTAAAGTAAAAAAAAAAAATTTGGGGGGGTGTTTTTTGTTTTTTGTTTTGTATTTATATAAGTTAACTTTGAATAACAAAACAAATCATACATAACTTTGAATAGTTTATACATTTTAGTTAATGAAAGTTCTCATTCCTGGTGATGTCTTATAATTTGCCTACAACTTTATATTACTTTTTTATGTTACTGTTAATATTGTGTTAATTAACACTACCTGTTGCTTTTTATATATTGCTCAAATTGCTTTTCTCCCCTCATTTTTTTCTAGATTTTGGTCCTATACAAATGTAACATTTAATAAAGTTAATACAATTTGTGGTCTATGATAATATATCAGGAAAGCACATGACTAAGTATTTATCATGAATTTATTGACAACTATAAATTTACCATTAAGGTCCCATTGTATTTGAGAGTACTATATATTGTTGAGTACTATATATTGTATTTTCTTCTATCTTGTGTCTCAAAAGAGGATATACAAGGACATTTCAAGAATATATTAGAGGAAGTTTCTGAGGAACATGACTCAGGCAGTTGAAAAAAAAGAAGTACTGTACTTTTATGTTGGTTTATGTAAACATGAGAGTGACCTAATTCCACCTAGCATCTCCCACCTGCCCCCACCCTGAGCCTGGACAATGGAAGCCGATTTTCAGTTTATAACACAGCAAAATATACATTATCTAGTGGTTAAATGGGCAGATTTCAGTGAGGCAATTTTATAGCGTCTTTTAAGTTTGGGAAGATTTTACTGAAGATATACTGGTTTGCCTCTTAGAGGCTTTTCATTCTCATTCTTAAAACTTCAAAAGAGGTCAAGAAAGGAGGCATTGAAAATGATAGAAGTAAATTGCACCAGTTCTGCCCAGCACAAAAGCTGAAAAATGACAATAAAGAGGCTGCTTTCATGTTTCATCTTTCCATCATAACCCTTCCAGTGACCTCACTGTATCACTAGTGACCTCTGACCATTCAGAAGATTATAAAGATAAGTTAAAGCCCTGTCCCATCAGGTCCTAGTCAACAATGATGGCATGCAATATAAATACTCAGAGAAAGTTAGAAAAATACATTTATCAGAGCTTCTTCATTAATAGTCGATATTCCATGATGCAGGAAACTAATGGGGCACTACATACAGTAGGTATTTCTTTGACGTGATTGTGTACTGTCAGATCCAATGGAGCTTAATCCCTGGATAGTTCAGTGGATTTCAAGCTGGCTGAAGCGTAGACATCATTGAGTTATTGTTAATGGCGAATATTCTGAGCAGAGACAGGTTACAAGCGGTGTGCCGCAAGGGTCTGTTCTGGGACCTATTCTTTTTAATATGTTTGTGAGTGACATAGGGGAAGGTTTGGTAGGGAAGGTTTGCCTATTTGCAGATGACTCTAAAGGGTGCAATAGGGTTGATATTCCTGGAGGGGTCTGTAATATGGTAAATGATTTAGCTTTACTAGATAAATGGTCAAAGCAATAGAAACTGCAGTTTAATGTTTCCAAATGTAAAATAATGCACTTGGGAAAAAGGAATCCTCAATCTGAGTATTGCATTGGCAGTTTTGTGTTAGCAAAAACTTCAGAAGAGAAGGATTTAGGGGTAGTGATTTCTGACAGTCTCAAAATGGGTGAGCAGTGCGGTCGGGCAGTAGGAAAAGCAAGTAGGATGTTTGGCTGCATTGCTAGAGGTATAACAGGAAGGAAGAGGGAGATTGTGATCCCCTTATATAGAGCGCTGGTGAGCACATTTGGAATACTGTGTTCAGTTCTGGAGACCTCACCTACAAAAAGATATTGTCAAAATTGAACGGGTCCAAAGACGGGCTACAAGAATGGTGGAAGGTCTTAAGCATAAAACATATCAGGAAAGACTTAATGAACTCAATCTGTATAGTCTGGAGGACAGAAGGAAAAGGGGGGACATGATCGAAACATTTAAATATGTTAAAGGGTTAAATAAGGTTCAGGTATTTTTAATAGGAAAGTGAACACAAGAACAAGGGGACACAATCTGAAGTTAGTTGGGGGAAAGATCAAAAGCAACATGAGAAAATATTATTTCACTGAAAGAGTAGTAGATCCTTGGAACAAACTTCCAGCAGACGTGGTTGGTAAATCCACAGTAAGTGAATTTAAACATGCCTGGGATAAACATAGATCCATCCTAAGATAAAATACAGGAAATAGTATAAGGGCAGACTAGATAGACCATGAGATCTTTTTCTGCCATCAGTCTTCTATGTTTCTATGTTTCTAATATGGTTGAGGCCTCTGCCTCTAGAAATCCCAATAACCTGGCAGGATCTGTGATAATTTCTCATACCACCATCTCCACCCCTTGAGGGCTAGATAGTTGATTTTCTGTTGAAACAAAAATTGAGCTTCTTATTAGTCATCAAATGTGAGTTATTTCTCTTTAGCTGCATAAACTTCCAAAACTGTCTCAGTGGCAATACCTTCCTGTGTTTAAGGCTGAGTTTGTTGTTACTTCAATTCAAGGAACAATAACTTAGTGGAAAGTGAAACTTCTAGACTATCAGCTTTTATCTGAAAGTTTCAGATCAACGTGTGGGCGATAAAAACCGTGTGGGTAAGTAGTACTAACAAAATTATGCAGAAAACATCAGCAGGAGACCTTTGAAGATCTAAGGATTTGGAATATCAGGATTTCATGAAGTATAAACAATAAATCCCTACATAATTAGAAAATGTAAGAAACATTTTCTTATTTGGAGGAAAAAAAAGTTTATGAAAAGAGATGCAAACTCTGTAACATATATTTTCTTTAAAACTGTGTTTTTCTCCTGAAATTTAGTATTACCAAATTGTTTTGCTGTGGGTGAAAACTATCTATCACCAAGGTGGTAGATATAATGATTAGAAATGACTGTTGCATAAAGACGTTTGTATTTTCTTATTTTATTTTAGTAGTTGAATAAATTTTCCATAAGTTGTATTTGATAGTACTGTTATTAGGGATAATCAAATGGCATTAAACATACATATTTTAAGCTCTCCAAAACCATTCAGCTGATGGTACAGAATGCAGGAAATGAAGAAGAATCTTAATCCATCATAATATTTATAGTGTTGCAACTATATGTCCACCATCATATTCTACATATTTCAATTTTTCTATGAAACTGCTCAATGGGGTAAGTTAGGCTGAGAAATAGCAATTGGCCAGAAATAATCCATTGATCTTGTGTGGCTGAGGATGGATGTAAAACTGTGTCTCCTTGGTGACAGTCCAAATTTTTAGCCTCTACAACATACAGCTTGTTTGGGGGAAGATAACAATGTGTGTGTGTGAAAGAGAGAAAGAGAGAGAGAGAGAGAGAAAGAGAGTACAAATAGTTTTCACCTAATTGTGTCAATGATCACAATTTGCTCTGACAACTCTGACACTGAGTGAAACAGTCATTAAGTGAAACATTATGTGACCTTACCAGAATTAGGTTACAGTTCTGCAGTTATTAATTCTTGTTAAGTTAATCACCTGAAGTCGTTAAGCGTGACTTGAAACTTACTGTCAGCCTCTTCGTTGACTTTTTTCATCAGAAGTTGGCTGTGAAGCTCACAAATGGAGATCATGGGACGCTTTGACCTTCATAAATACAAACCAGTTGTGAGGCACTGGCATCATGACCATATGACTGGGGGTGGTGTAACGGCTGTAAGTTTGAGGACATAAAACTACTTTTTCAGCACCATTGTATGTTTGAACATAAGAACGTAAGAACATGGGCGGGACCCAGGGGAAGAGCCTTCTCTGTGGTGGCCCTGACCCTCTGGAACCAGCACCCCCCGGAGATTAGGATTGCCCCCACCCTCCTTGCCTTTCGTAAACTCCTTAAAACCCACCTCTGCCATCAGGCATGGGGGAATTGAGACATCTCCCCCGGGCCTATATAATTTATGTATGGTATGATTGTGTGCATGTTATTTTTAAATAATGGGTTTTTAGATATTTTTAAATATTAGATTTGTTATTGTACACTGTTTTTATTATTGCTGTGAGCCGCCCCGAGTCTACGGAGAGGGGCGGCATACAAATCTAAGTAATAATAATAATAATAATAATAATAATAATAATAATAATAATAATACAACAACAACATAAGGAGAGCCATGCTGAATCAGGCCAAGGCCCATTGAGTCCAGCATTCTGTGTCACACAGTGACCCACCAATTTTACATGGACATACAACAGAGCAGTTGTTAACCAAAATAATCAATTATCTGCATAAATAAATAAATTAAATTAAAAATCGGAAGGGGTGTTAACCAAAATAAGGGGTGTTAACCAAAATAATCAACTATCTGTATAAATAAATAAATTAAAAATGGGAAGGGGTGATCCTAATTCCCACATAAGATTTCCACCATTCTTATGTGTAAAGAATGACATTATGTAAAACTGAATGCTAGTAAGCTTTACACATTTAACATGACATATTTTACCTTGAGGGGCTACATGGCTGTAAAAAAGGAAGTTTTATAATATCTTACTGGCTCATCCCTCTTTCAGGGAAGGGATTGGTAGTGAGACGGTATGGGTGACAAAATGCAAAGAACGGAGGAAATCAGTTAAAATAATCATAATAGATTAATAATTTTTGGTGAAATAGGTTTTCCATTGATAGAAGGACTCTTATGATAGTGGAAGATGCTGCAGTTAAGTGGGGGGTGGAGAAGATGTCTTGAGCTTGACAATAATTACAGGTCCAGTGCAGAAGGAAGATCTCTAAGCAAGAGTGCAGGTTTCCATAGCAACAGCATCAGTAGCTGAATGGCTTTCTATCACACTAAGCTGGTGATTTAATGAGTTCATTACTGAATTCCAGTGGAAAACATGAAAGCCTGGGTGAAACGTTGCCGCTGTAGCTTGTGAAACACTGCTGTGTGTGTACATGAGAAGAGAGAGAACCGCATACAAACACTGTAATGTTTGAAACAAGCTTTATTGTAGCAGAAGCGAGAGGATAAGTCAGTCACCACACAGCTCCCCTGCTAAATAGTAATCAACGTTATGAGTCTATAATAGTCTGTATGAAAAATTGGATGGATCTGGCATGGCTACAACCTTTAAAGCAGTGGGGACATTTAGAGCAGTGATTTTCAACCTTTTTTTGAGCTGCGGCACATTTTTTACATTTACAAAATCTAGGGGCACACCACCAACCAAAATGACACAGTACATGTTATACATATAGTCTGCGGGGGCCTCTTATAAAAAGAAAAAGGTCAAATATCTATATACACCATCAGGATAGACATAACCAGCTGAGGCTGAGGCTTCATCTAGTGGTGGCAACATTTACCTCCAGTCCTGACCAGGATTAGAAATCAGGACCATGGGGAGAAGTAGCAGCTTCAACTACTCGCTGCAGCTACACAATGACAAGTGTGCGGCAGCCCAAGCAGGGACCTTCCTGGGTGTGGATGAGAGGCTGCCTGCTATTGGTTCATTGCTAGTGGCCAAGATGAATCCTAGAAGGTGATTGATTAGTGAGCGCTCCCTGTGCCACCACTCTCCCTGTCGCTGATATCTGGAAAAATTGTGAGGGGAATGTTTATGTTTGGATAGGGGCGGCTGGCGGCAGGCCGGATAAATGGCCTCCGCAGGCCATATCCGGCATGTAGGCCGTAGTTTGGGGACCCATGTTTAATTTCCCCACGGCACACCTGACCATGTCTCATGGCACACTAGTGTGCCGCGGTACACTGGTTGAAAAACACTGCTTTAGAGAACACATAACTGCTTGGATAATGAATGTTTGACTGTGCCCCATCCATCCCAAATAGCAATAGCATAGAATGTAAGGTTGAATTATGTAAGGTGAGTTAGTAATAATAATAAAGATAATAACAACAGAATTGGGAGGGACCTTGGAGGTCCTCTAGTCTAACCCTCTGCTTGGGCAGGAGACCCTATACTACTTCAGAAAAATGGTTATCCAACATCTTCTTAAAAACTTCCAGTGTTGGAGCATTCACAACTTCTGGAGGCAAGTTCCACTGATTAATTTTTCTAACTGTCAGGACATTTCTCCTTAGTTCTAAATTGCTTCTCTCCTTGATTAGTTTCTACCTATTGCTTCTTGTCCTACCCTCAGGTGCTTTGGAGAATAGCCCAACTCCCTCTTCTTTGTGGCAGCCTCTGAGATATTGGAACACTGCTATCATGTCTCCTATGGTCCTTCTTTTCATTAAACTAAACATACCAGTTCCTGCAAACGTTCTTCATATGTTTTAGCCTCCAGTCCTCTAATCACCTTTGTTGCTCTTCTCTGCACTTTCTAGAGTCTCAACATCCTTTTTACATTGTGGTGACCAAAATTGAATGCAGTATTTCAAGTGTGGTCCTTACCAAGGACTTGGTAACTGTGTAGATGATAGCATATGGACTAAAACAAAAATATGGAAAAATACAATAACAAAAATGTAAAATATAGAAAAATATAATAAGAAAAAAGCCCTTCTTGGGCTTTTTTATTGATGACTCGTAGGTATCTATAACAACGCAATAAGCAAGAAGTAGTAATAAGTGGTAATAATAACTAGGAAATTCCTTCATAGTTTGCCCTTTTTGTTGGAGATCTTCTAATCTAATTATTCAAAGTAGGTTCTAGGTAATGTATCTGCTAACCAGAATTTGCAAAATGAAATGTATATGCAGATATAAGCTTGCAGGAAGAAGGCATTTGACTATGGTGTACAGTATTTGTGTTTGCATGCGTCTATTAATGGTTATGTTATATATATTTTTTCAAATAATTCTATAAAAATTCTGATTAGCTTCTAAACAGAATTAGTAGTAAATAGGCAGGCAAAGCACAAGTGAAACATCCGGATGTGTTGATGGATAATATGGCAACATCTCTTTCTCTGTCATTAACTCATTTTTTTCAATAGAATAAACACTGCTGCTCTTCGAAGTAAAGCCCAATATTGTGCAGGAAGTGAGTGAGTCAGAGAGAAAAGAACCTCACCAACTCTGTTAACTACTAACGTTAACAGTTGGTTTGTTGAATACTGATAAACTTACCTCTATATCCCAGATATATGCAGTAAAATGAGCAGGTGAAACTCAAAAAATTATCATGGATTTGAGGTTTTCATGAGCTGTACCCCATCATCATCACAATTATAACAAATCACAGCTTGAACTATCTTGTCTTGCATGTAATAAGTCAAATATTACCTTTTACCTTTTACGTTGCATTACTGAAATAAATTAACTTTTGCATGACATTTTAATTTTTTGAGTTTCATCTGTAGAACACAAAATAATAGGGTTGGAAGCAGGGATAGGTTCCATATTTTTTTAATGCCACTCTGTGGTGTGGCTTATTTAGTGGGCATGGCTTGATGGTCATGTAATGGTGGGTGTGGCTTCATGAACATGTGATTGGGTGGGTGTGGTTTTGTAGTCATATGATCGGGTGGGAGTGGTTTAGCAGTCATGTGACTAGATGGGGATTGCTGGGTGGTCATGTGACTGGGTGGGCACGGCCAATTTGACATCACTCACATCAAGGGTTAAGGTTAGGATGCCTGGCCTCTCCTCGCCACAAAGGCTTCGACAAAATACAATTTCCCTACTTACTACTATTGAACATCCAAAATATATTATTTAATCCCACGTAATATGCCATATGTGTACATACATTTTACACATGGACACACAAAAAGATATATTATCTATTATATATACTGTATGTATATGTACACACAAGCACACACACATACATACTCAGAGAGCTCTTCTAAAACTACACATTCAACCTCACTTTCTGCATTGGGAAAACACACCCAGAATCCACTTTCTGCCACACGTTCAACCATAACATCTGTACATTAGAACATTACACGTGCACCTAGCTTGCACATGACTGTCAGAGACAAGAAATGTCATGGATTAAATAAAATGTGGTGAAACTCACTTAACAACGTTCTTGCTTAGCAAACAAAATTTTGGGCTCAATTCTGGTCATTAGTCAAGGACTATCTCTGCCTTCCTCTGCATGGCAGCCTTGTCCTACTAAACTCCTTCCTCTTTCTGGCAATTTTCCTCTCTGCTAGAGACACCCAAATAATTCAAACAATGTAAAGTTTCCTGCTGTAGCACTGGGTTGGACTAGATGACCTTTGAGATATCTGCCGCTCCGAGTCCTCGGAGAGGGGCGGCATACAAATCTAATGAATTGAATTGAATTGAATCTTCCGGCTCTAAATTGCTGTGCTATTTCAAAATGCATTCTGAGGCCACATCTAGCGGCAGGGTTTGTGGTGCTTCCTTCCTCTTCTTCCTCTCTCTCCCTCCCTCTCTCTCCTCTCCCTTACTTACTTCTTCTTTATTTTTCTTTCTATTTCTCCCTCTTTCTCTTGTTCTCTTTTTCTTTCTTGTCTCTCTCCCTCTCCCTTCTTCCCTCCCCCCCTCTGTCTGTCTGTCTGTCTTTCTTTCTTTCTTTCTTTCTTTCTTTCTTTCTTGTCTCTCTCTTTCTTTCTTTCTTTCTTTCTTTCTTTCTTTCTTGTCTCTCTGTCTTTTTTCCCCTACTGGTTGATATAAGTGGATTTTATTCTGCTACCTCTGCTATAAGGAATATGCCAGGAAAGGAGTTAGAAGTCTTAGATATCTTAACTATTGAATGGTTAATATCATGGGGGTAATAAAAATGATACAGGGGGTACATTAAATCATTTAGGGGCTGGGGGTTCTTTTTTTATTGTTTTTAGTTTAGGTCAGGAGTCAGCAACCTTAAACACTCAAAGGGCCATTTGGACCCATTTCCCACGGAAAACAAAACACAGAGAGCCACAAAACCTGGGTGGTCATGGCCAATCTGACATCAAATAGTTCCAACCAGTTACATGAACCCTCTTCACACCCTTATTCCTTTCTGCCTTCCATCCCCCCTCCTGATTTTTCCTTCCTTCCTTCCCTTCCCCTGACTTTATGTTCCTTCCTCCTCTTTTCACCTTCCTTCCTTCTTCCCTCCTCTGATATTACCTCCCTCCCTCCTCTTTCTCTCCCTTCCTTCCTTCCTTCCTTCCTTTCTTTCTCTTCCTTTCTTCCTTTCTTCCTTCTCTCTCTCTCTCTCTCTCTCTCTCATACACACACACACACACCTGGTCTGGACACAAAGTATCTGTTGATAGAGAAATTTTCATTTTTCTCTACAATACTAACACTAATGACTGCCCAGCTGTTCTGGTGTGCGGTGCTCTATAGCGTAGTTTTGAAGGGAGGAGTTGAAACAGTTTATGTCCAAGATGCGAGGGGTCTGTAAATATTTTCCCCGCCCTCTTTTTGACCCGTGCAGTATACAGGTCCTCATTGGAAGGCAGGTTGGTAACAATTGTCTTTTCTGCAATTCTAATTATCCTCTGACGTCTGTGTCGGTCCTGTTGGGTTGCAGAACCAATCAGACAGTTATAGAGGTGCAGATGACAGACTCAATGATTCCTCTGTAGAACTGTATCATCAGCTCCTTGGGCAGTTCGAGCTTTCCGAGTTGGCGCAGAAAGAACATTCTTTGTTGTGCTTCTTTGATGATGTTTTTGATGTTAGGCGTCCATTTTAGATCTTGCAATATGCTAGAACATAGAATTTGAATTTTGAAATGAAATTTGATACTGTGTTGTCTTGTATTATAAGAAGTGGACGTATGGGAGGGTTTCTCCTAAAGTCTACCGCCATTTGTATGGTTGCATGTTCAATTCCAAATTGTTCCTGTCGCACCATGAGGCTAGTTGTTCAACTTCCCGTATGTGGATTCATTATTGTCTCGAATGAGACCAATCACTGCTGTGTCATCTACAAATTTCGATGTTTAACAGATGGATTGTTAGAAATGCAGTCATTGGTATCGAGAGAGAGAAGAGAAATGGAGGGAGCACACAGCCTTGGGGGGGGGGGAGGTGCTAATTGTACAAATATCTGGTGTGATTCTGCTTAGCTGCACCTGCTGCTTCCTGTCTGTTAGGAAGCTTATAATCCACTTACAATTGTTCAGTTCAGGTACTGCTGGCTGGTTCAGCTTAGTTAGAAGAGTGTCTAGAATGATGATATTGAATGCTAAACTAAAGTCTACAAAGAGGACCCTTGCATAGGTCTTTGGAGATTCAAGATGTTTATTTTATTTACTTTATTTTTATTTATTTATTTTGTCCAATACACAATGAGAGTTTTAGTGAGTATATATATATATACACATACACATACACATACATATACATATATATATATACATAGTAAAATACATGATGAAGGTTATAGAGGAGATACTCATAGTAAAATATATCTATGAAAGAATAGAAAAGAAGATATAGTAATAGAACATATCAATGAAAGAATAGACGAAGAGATATAGGAATAGAAGAAAGGTATAGGAGATATAGGAGAGTAATAGGACAGGGGACGGAAGGTACTCTAGTGCAGTGTTTCCCAACCTTTTTTGAGCCGTGGCACATTATTCACATTTACAAAATCCTGGGGAACATTGAGCGGGGGGGGGGAGTTTGGACAAAAAATATCTCTTCCTCCCTTTCGCTCTATTTCTCTCTCTCCCTCTTTCTTTCTCTCTCTCCCTTCCTTCCTATTTCTTTCCCCCTTTCTCTCCATCTGTCTTTGTTTCTCCCTTCCTTCCTCTCTTTTTTGCCCTCCTTCTCTCTCCCTCCTTCCCTCCCTCAATGTCTTTCCCTCACCCTCCTTCCCCCCTCTTTCTCTCTCTCTCTTGCTTTCTCTCTCTCTCTTGCTGTCTTTCTCTCTCCCCCCTCTCATTCCCTATCTCTTTCTCTCTCTTGCTATCTCTCTTTCTCTTTTTTTTTTGCTTTCTCTCTTTCTCTCCCCCCTCTCTCTCCTTCTCTTACTATCTCTTTCTCTCTCTTTCTGTCTCCCCTCTCTCCCTCTCTCTTACTCTCCCTCTCTTGCTATCTCTCTCTCTTTCTCTCCCCCCTCTCTCCCTCCCTCTCTCTTTCTCTCCCTCTCTTGCTATCTCTATCTCTCCCCCATCTCTCCCTCTCTCTTTCTCTCTCTCCCTCTCTTGCTATCTCTTTCTCTCCCCCTTTCCCTCTCTTTCTCTCTCCCTCTCTTGCTATCTCTTTCTCTCCCCCCTCTCTCCCTCTCTCTTTCTCTCTCTCCCTCTGTTGCTATCCCCCCTCTCTCTTTCTCTCTGTCCCTCTCTTGCTAACCCCCTCTCTCCCTCTCTCTATCTCTCCCTCTCTTGCTATCTCTTTCTCTCCCCCCCTCTCTCCCTCTCTTTTTCTCTCAGCAGCGGCAGCAGGGTGATCAGCTGTGAGGCGGAGCTCCGGAACCGAGGCACCGACGGCGGCGGCTAGACATGTTGCTAGACGCCGTATATGCTGGCGTTGCGCTGGGCATGGACGTGGGGCTGGAGCCTCCAGCCCAGCCAGCAGGCAAGTGCCAGCCACGCAATTCCAGCATGTCCAGCCGCCGCCGTTGGTGCCTCTGTTCCGGAGCTCCGCCTCACAGCTGACCACCCTGGCTCCTCCCCACAGCTACTGCCTGCTGCCGCTGCTGCCGCACGGCTACAGCAACATGTCCAGCCGCCGCCGGTCAGAGCCTCAGTTCCGGAGCTCCGCCTCACAGCTGACCACCCTGGCGCCGCCACACGGCTACTGCCCACTACTGCTGCCGCCGCTATCACTCTCCTGCTGCGCGCCGCCCTCCCGCTGCCGCCGCCCTCCCACCAGGCCCCAAAGCTCACCTGCTGCCGTTGCCAGGAAAGCTCCAGCCGGGTGGGGCGCTGCAGCTGCCGGAAAACTTGGAAGGCACAAATAATGAAGCTCAGGTTCCGGTCTCACAACTTTTTGATCTTCGCAAAAAGTTGCGAGACCAGAAGCTGAGCTTTTTTCTTTGCAGCACACCTGACCGTGTCTCGCGGCACACGAGTGTGCCGCGGCACACCGGTTGGGAAACACTGCTCTAATGTACTTGTACTCGCCCCTTACTGACCTCTTAGGAATCTGGATAGGTTAACCATAGATAATCTAAGGGTAAAGTGTTGGGGGTTTGGGGATGACACTATGGAGTCCAGTAATGAGTTCCACGCTTCGACATCTCAGTTACTGAAGTCATATTTTTTACAGTCAAGTTTGGAACGGTTAATATTAAGTTTAAATCTGTTGTGTGCTCTTGTGTTGTTGCGGTTGTAGCTGAAGTAGTCGCCGACAGGCAGGACATTACAGCATATGTATGATGTATATATGTATGATGTATGATGTATATGATGTAGTACAGAGCCATATTAACAGCATCATCTGTTGATCCATTTGCTCAGTATGCAAATTGTAGGGGGTATAACAGTGGATCTGTGATGATTTTGAAGTGGGACAGCACTAGCCTTTCAAAGGTTTTCATAACTACAGATGTTAGAGCAACTGGTTTATAGTCTTTCAGTTGGTAGGCTTTTTCGACACTGGGATGACAGAGCATCTGAATCAAGAAGGCACATAGCACATCTCTAGCGATTTATTGGAGATGGGAGTCATGGCCACCACAGACTTTTAAGTAAGAAGGAGTTATCTTGTGTGGCCCAGGTGCTTTTCCTTGCTTTTGTCTGTGAAATAGGTCTTGCAATAGGTTTGTGAACCCAGTAGTAAGGGGTCAGTTGTAAGAGGCTTGGCTATTGTTGGTGTATCTGAGATGGGGGTTGTGTAGATAAGTGGCTGTAGTTCCATTTCAAATTTGCAGTAAAACATGTTCAAGTCATCTGCCAGTTATTGATTTCCTTCAGCATGGGAAGGATGTTTGCCATAGCCAATGATGTTTTTAAGAGTTTTCCACATGTTTGCTGGTTCATTTGTTGAGATATGATTCTTTAGCTTTTCAGAGTAGCTTCTTTTTGCTGCTCTAATCTCCCTTTTAAATATATTTCTGGCCTGTGCATCTATTTTCTGATAACAGTTATAAAGTCTTATATACATGGTACTGGACTGGAGGAAAAATATAGGGGGAGTTGTTAAATTAGCTATATCAAACAGATCTAGATTATACTTTGAAGAATAGATTCAGTAAGTATAACTTGGTGCCTTTCATTGCAAGTAGAAATTACTACTATATTTAGATAAATTCGAATTTGAACAGATTCATTGTGTGGAATTCTGCTTCAGCCTCTTGAGTTGAATATGCTACTAAGTCATAGAATTATGGTGCTTATAAAGTAGGACAGCTCCCCCCCCCCCATTGCAATAATTATTGCTACAAAGAAAAATATGTACATTACAGGAAGTTACATGTTTTTGTTCTGGTATTTTCACTTTGCAAAATATGGTTTTGTGGATTGCTGTTCAAATAAGGCATGCATTGTAACTTGCAATATGCTAAACAGGTTGATAGCCTTTATGAGTAAATAAAATATCTATAAATTAATTGGTATACATTGTTAAATCTTCTATTTTTGTGTTTTCATTTTCCCTCTCCCCAGCAGACAATATATATTGTTTGTTTGTGTGTTTGTTTGTTGGATTTGTATGCCGCCCCTCTCCGAGGACTCGGGGCGGCTCACAACATATATAACACACAACACACACATGTGCCACTCCTGGCACGCAATGGCACTCCCCAGGCTTGAAAGCCTTTCTGAAGGTGAAAACAGCCTCCCCCCTTAGAGGCAGAAAAGGATGTAACTTTTATCTTTATCCTTGAATTGATATATTGTCATAGTCTCACAGTAGTTTATGTTATCCATATCCAAATTTTTCCTGCTAATTATCCTGTTCTATTATCTTGCTACATGAGGAATTCAGACATCTGCATTCTGAACTTGTCATGATTTATAACAGGAAGACCGAGACCTAGTTCAAGAGGGTGATCTCAGGCCAGTCATTTTCTCTTTGTCCTAGGAAGAAGGCAATGACAAACTATTGCTCAAAAATTTACCAAGAAAACTGCAGGGACTTGTTCAGGCAATCACCAGAAATCAAAGGTGCAAAAACAAACGAGCAAATGATAATATGAAGCAATATTGAAAAGAGACAGCAAAATTGTCCTTTGTACTTTAGACATAGGATTTCAAATACAGTGTAAAATTAAAATAAAGCATATTTGAATCTTGCAGTAGCCATCATAGGGGAATACAAAAAATATTAAACCAGGCCAGATTGATAGAACTAAACGTTCTACCATTACTTTTTCTTTTTTTCACTCCAAGTGTTATCCTTTTGCTGGTGCTTAATAAATAAACCACCAAGTAATGTTAATCTCGGAGAACAATATCATACTGTATTTTTCAGCTGTTCTGCCTGAGTTGGACAACAGCAGATGTCTATTATCTCAACCTTCTTTGAGGTATTTTAAATGCAATACAGCAACTGGCTTTTCCACCCCATCTTGGGGCCCATTCCAGCTGGGAAATTTATTCTGATGGAATGGTGTATCTAAATTGGGAAATGGCTATCTTGCTGGAATCTGTAGTAAAATCCTTTAAAAATGACTTTGCTTCTTTCTTGGGAGCGGCTGTTTAGGGGGGAAAGATGTCTATTGCTTCATTCAAGACACTGTTTTTTTCTTCGGTTTATAAAGATAAAAACATTCCCAGTTTTAATCAAAGTTTCCCTGTCACTCACCAGTGTATTGAATATATTATGTTTAAAACAGCCTTAAAAATATAATTTGGAATCTTCCCAGATTCAAAATAATAATTATTTTCTTGTACACGCCTTTAAAATATTAAAATTATGTGTTTTCTTAATGTTCCTAAAATATGGTTTTATTTCTAGGAATTACCTTGGATATTTCCATTACTATTAGCCAATTATTGTATATCCTACCATTATCTCTGCCCTTTGAAAGTTAAGTCATATGGCAACATTATGCTTTTTTCTCCATTAGTCATCTTGAAAGCATATTTTATTATCCAAAATCTCTATTCTTCCCCAAAATGTTTACTGGATAGCAACTACTGTTAAGAACCATTTAATAATAATTATAAAAATCAAGTATATTGTCTTAGGTCAGCATTGATAATAATATTAGATTTGTATGCTGCCCCTCTCTGAAGACTCATAGTTTGTTATCCTACTATTATGAATTAAATATTTTACTAAAACCTACTGGTGATTATAATCAAAATTTGCACTTAGGATTCACTGTAGATCTTTGGGCTGGTTACAGAAACCTTCTAGTATCACTTACTCATAATGGTCTCAATTCCTCTGATCCTGCTTCTCTTGTTAGTATATGCTTACTCATAGAACAAACAAGGATTTTTTCCCTCTCAATAACTGCAAATATTATTTGTTTTTTTTTAATTTAGTTTCAGAGGTGGGTGAACGCAGAGTGGTTTCTTTGCTTCCAAAATAAATTCCAGAAGAGTAAATCCATCCAAGTAACTGAGAATATACATCATAGCTAAGTTATGTTCCATTGATATGATGGCATCAGTAATGGTTTAGTCCAGATCTTACATATTGACCAAAATTGTGGAAAACTTTTGGGAAACGTGTATTTTGAGATTTAGATGTCTAATAACACCACTGTTTTTTGGAGAAGTACCATAAAATTATGTATTCAATGGAAAGATAATTTAATCAAGAATGCAGTGTAGCGAAGTTTGTTCAATTATCCATATACTATGAAAAGTTATAGACAAACAACCAGAATAGAACAGAACAGAATAGAATAGAATTCTTTATTGGCCAAGTGTGATTTTGCCATATTTATATACATTATACTAATAAAAGAGAAACATTAGGACAGGGGATGGAAGGCATGCCGATACACTTATGCACGCCCCTTACTGACCTCTTAGGAATTGGAAGAGGTCAACAGTGGATAGTCTAAGGGTAAAGTTTTGGGGGGTTTTAAGTTTTGAGGGTTAGGTGATGATACTACAGAGTCTGCTAGTGAGTTCCATGCATCATCTACTCGATTACTCAAGTCATATTTCCTGCAGTCGAGTTTAGAGCTGTTTACTTTAAGTTTGTATCTGTTGTGTGCTCATGTGTTGTTGTGGGTGAAGCTGAAGTAGCTGTTGACAGGAAGTACGTTGTAGCAAATAATTTTATGGGCTAAACTTAGATCATGTTTAAGGCAACGTAGTTCTAAACTTTCTAAACCTAGGATTGTAAGTCTAGTTGCGTAGGGTATTCTGTTGCAAGTGGAGGACTAGTAAAGTATCTCTGGACATTTATTCTAGAGTGTTTATGTGCGAAAGATGGTGTGGTTTAAATTAGTGCGGTTCCTAATGTGATTTTAAGAATTTTTAAATTTTTAAGCTATTTATTAGCTATCCTTTTAATCTATTATTTTAGTAAGCTAAGTCAGTACAAAAATCTTCGCCGTCTGGGATATCTTTTAATGAAGATGTTTTTCTCACCTTAGACTAGATTATAATCTGTACTAGTTGTAGAATAAACCAACATTTATTCTACAGGATATACTACAGGGTTATGCAGATTTTTCTTCTTCGTTTTAAAACTAATTTCTGAATTCAAAGTTTTCATTGGGCAAATATGAAAATGCAATCACTAAACCAAGTCATTGCCTTAAGAGAGATAATCTTTGATGGCAATAAATTGCCCTTTCACAAGCTCATGCCTATTCACAAGGGAGTCTCAGCATGGCAGCTGAAGCAAAAAGGGCACGTAGTTTTATTTCACAGATGTTGGTTCAGAATTTGACATTTGCTAAAATGCATTTGGAGTCACACTTCTTCATTCCAAAATGTATAGGCTAAAGATTATAGGGTTGTTGTTTTTTTAAAGAGGTTAGGCAAATTTGAGAAATGGTACTTTAGTTGGACTCCAAAATCTTTATGGCGGCATCTCAACTAGCTTCAATTGCAGAGTTTATCAAAAGCAAGTAGACCAAACCCATTGATTCATATGGATTCAAAACTGGCTAACCAACTGCACTCAACATGTAGTGCTCAATAGAACTACAGTAATACCTCGTCTTACGAACTTAATTGGTTCTGGAAGTAGGTTCGTAAGGCAAAAAGTTCGTAAGACAAAACATTGTTTCCCATGGGAAACAATGTAAAAGCGATTAATGCGTGCAAAGGGGGAAAAATCGCAAAATGGCGCTCCGCTGGGTGCCACCGCCCGGCTGTCACCTTTTAAAACAGCCAGGGGGCTTCTCGGCGTTCTCCTGAACCCGAACTTTTTGGGTTCGGGTTCAGGAGGCTGCCAAGAAGCGCCGCCACCCCGGCTGTCACCTTCTGAAACAGCCGGGGGGCTTCTCGGCATTCTCCTGAACGCCGAACCCGAGAAGCGCCCGGCTGTTTCAGAAGGTTACAGCCGGGTGCTGGCGCCCAGCGGAGCGCCGTTTTTACGATCAGTGGCGGTGTTTTCGGCCGATCTGGAGGCTGGAAAGGAGGTGGGAATCCCAATAGGGAATTCCATGGGTGGAGCTTTGACGTCACGAAGACGTCCTTCCTGGAGGCCACGTTATGCCGAGAAGCCCCCCAGCTGTTTAAGAAGGGCGGCGGACAGGCGGGCGGCGGCGCCCAGCGGAGCGCCATTTTGCGATCTGCAGTGGGTTTGTAAGCCAAAAAAAGTTCGTAAGAAGAGGCAAAAAATTTCCGAACCCCGGGTTCATATCACGAGGGGTTCGTATCATGAGGGGTTCCTATCACGAGGTACCATTGTATATCTATATGGAGGGATGTATGCAGTGGTGTACCTCAAGGCTGTTTTAGGTCCAGTGCCCTTCAACAACTTCATCAATGACTTAGATGAGGGGATAGATGGGGAGCTTATCAAATTTGCCAACACTCCAGAAGATAGGCGCAAAGCAGTGTTCCCTCTAATTTTTTTGGGGGGTGGGCGGAAAAGTATAGTGTCTGAGCGGCAGTCCCTTTGGGACTGGGCGGCACATAAATAAATAAATAAATAAATAAATAAATACTGTGTGTCTATAACAGTGAGCTCATAATAGGGCAACTCTATCAATATCAAAATGCCACTTAAATAGTTGAGCTAGTTTCAAACTAGATTTTGATTTTCTTTCTCTATTCCTTACTCCCATTCTTTTTCTTTCTCTTTTACTTCCTCTCTTTTTTCTATCTGTTTCTCTCTCTTCCTCTCTTCCTCTCTCCTTCCCTCTCACTCTTTCCCTCTCGGCTTCTGGGCAGGTTTGGAAAACTCTGAGTTGATGATGATTTTTAAGTGAGCGATTGCTCACTGCTCAGCTTAGAGGGAACTATGGCGCAAAGTACAGAAAGATCTTGACAAACTTGAACAATGGGCAAGGACAGTATATGTGGTACATTGCTCAATAGTAGTAACTGTGATCTTGGAGTCCTAGTGGACAACCATTTAAATATGAGCCAGCAATGTGCAGCAGCTGCCAAAAAAGCCAACACAGCTCTAGGCTGCCTTAACAGAGGGATAGAATCAAGATCACGTGAAGTGTTAATACCACTTTATAAGGCCTTGGTAAGGCCACACTTGGAATACTGCATTCAGTTTTGGTTGCCACGATGCAAAAAGGATGTTGGGACTCTAGAAAAAGTGCAGAGAAGAGCCACAAAGATGATTAGGGGACTGGAGGCTAAAACAGTTTAATAAAATAGTTTAATAAAAAGAAGGATCAGGGGAGACGTGATAGCGTTATTGTGGTAGGGGTTGCCACAAAGAAGAAGGAGTCAATCTATTCTCCAAAGCATCTGAGGATAGAACAAGAAGCAATGGGTGGAAACTAATCAAGGAGAGAAGCAACTTAGAACTAAGGAGAAATTTCCTGACAGTTAGAAGAATTAGTTGGTGGAACAGCTTGCCTCTAGAAGTTGTGAATGCCCCAACACTGGAAGTTTTTAAGAAGATGTTGGATAACTGTCTGTCTAAAGTAATGTAGGGTTTCCTGCCTAAGCAGGGGGTTGGACTAGAAGACCTCTAAGATCCCTTCCAACTCTGTTGTTATTATTGTTATTGATTCTTGCTACACTCACCAAAATGAAGATCATTTCCATGTAGCCTAAAACATTTAATACACAAATATGCCTAAATAGTACAGTATACACAAATATTTTTATCAATAGTTACATAGACAAGCCAGATAAATTTGAGTGATGAGATTCATGGCACCCTTTAGTCCAGTTTCTTGCTTCTAAAAGTAGAGCCTTTTTAATCTACTTCCTCTCCTCTCCCACATACAGTACAAAGCAGACTCATTTGTGGCCTTCAGAGCAAAATTAACTACTCGGCAGAAATTACCTTGCAAAAATGGACTGAAAATGTGGAAAGCATTTATGAAGATAAGCTAGTGATAATGTGGATATAGCACATTGTCTCTCAAATCAACAATAAAACTCTATAGTGGGGCATTGTTTGGTTTATTTCCTAGAAGCATAGGCTACAGTTCCTGCCACGTGGTATTTATTATTTTTTCCCAGCTCCTTTCGCATATTATTTTTGATGTTTTGTATGATTTCCCCCTCAGGATGGGAAAATTATCTGGTGAGTGTATTGAAAAAAAAATCATATTCGCTCCCAGCTGGCTAGTCATAGTTATAGTGAATCATCTGGGTATAATGGAAAGGTGTAGCCAGAAACTTTCAAATGTGCTCCTTCTGATAGGTATTGTACACTTCCCCAAAAGGGATCACACTTATTCTTTCCATCACAAAAATATGAAAGAAAACTTTGTTATTGCTAAATAGCAAATTTCAAGTAGACTATGATATAGAATTCGTTTAACATAACTGTTACGGAATTTTTACAGCAAAAGAAGCTTTTAGCTATTCCTCCAGAAATTATTTTATTTTTACATAACTTCTGTTCTGCCAGCATGTTTCAACCGCCCGTAATTACAGGGTAATTAGTCCAGGAAGACACACACCACACGATAAAAGGAAAACCCAAACGTTTTTATAAACAGAAAAACAGAAACAGCTCCCTTTTTAAATGTCAAAGGGGTTTTCTGGTACACACAAGGCACAGGTTAAATGCAATCCAATTGCTCACCCAATAACTGGGAAATTGAGTCCAATTATAAAGTCCAGAGAGTCCACACACAATCTTCAACAGCACAAAAACCACAATCTTGATGAAACAATGAATCAGATAAACTGCCATAAGGCTAAACCAGCATGCTGTTCTTTTTATCTGTACCACTAATTACAGCAGCCCTACCCAACCACAGGTGGCCTCATTTTCTCTTGTAATAATCCTTCAGTTGTTCTCTCCTATGCATCATTCTATGCATGCATGGATGTGTCATTAATTCTTGTTCAGAATCCAAGGATGATCCTGATAATTGATCTCCTCCTGGGCTGTCTGCCAAACTCCCCTCTTCCCTATCACTCACGCTTCCTTGGTCAGAGGAGACTTTATCGGCAGATTCCATCGGGAGCAAAACAGGCCTGCGGCATGTGGATGTTTCCCCCACATCCACCTGCACATTCCTTGGGGCAGGAGCTGGGCCAGAGCTAACCACAACAACTTCAAGATTATAATGTTCAGAGTATGAGTTGTCCTTTCCGTTTATATTGTTTATCTTGGTTTGCTTTCTCCCTGCAAGTAACAGAATACAGTATAGATTTCCTTTTCCATACTTTTTTCCCCTTTGACACTCTGTGATTCTGTAAGAATGTCCCTTCATAGTTCAGGTCGCCTGGGTGTTACATTTTTCATCAGCTTCGAATTCCCATTGCTTGATTTGATTCTTTTTCTGAATTCATTCATGTAGCTTCTTTTTACAGCCTAGTATTCTGTCCTTTGGATGTTGACTTTTGATTAATCCCCCTGGGGAGTGTGAAAATTAGAATGTTGGCAACTTGTAAAGAATTCAAATGAAATAAGAGGTCAGAAAAAATAAGGACAGATTAACATTTATGTTAGAACATTGAATTCCCTGAACCTTTATAATAATCAGTGTTTGCTAAGGATAACCAGGGTGACTCTGTGGCAGATTTGGAGGGCCTCAACTTGAGGAAAGTTGCTTTATTTACTTATTTGTTTGTTTGTTTGTTTGGATTTGTATGCTGCCTCTTTCCGAGGACTCAGGGCGGCTCACAGCATGTACAGAAAAACAAGAATAATAGCAATCCAATTAATACATTAAAAAACAGTCTTTAAAATTCTAATTAAAAAGAAAAAAAGCATTAATGTCATTCATTCAATAATCAAACTAAAGCATTTATTGGTCAGGGGGAAGATCTAAGGAACCCCAGGCCTGGTGGCAAAGATGAGTTTTTAACCTCTTCCGGAAGTCGAGGAGGGTGGGGGCAGTGCGAATCTCCGGACGGAGCTGATTCCAGAGGGCCGGGGCCCCCACAGAGAAAGCTCTTCGCCTGGGTCCTGCCAGCCGACATTGTTTGGTCGACAGGACCCTAAGGAGACCAACTCTGTGGGACCTTGCCGGTCACTGGGATTTGTGCGGCAGAAGGCGGTCTCGGAGATAATCTGGTCCTGTGCTATGTAGGGCTTTTTAGAACACTTCTATAGATTGGTGAATACATCCACCCCCATATGGTAAGTGATACTGGTAAGAGATCAAAATGTACTTAAGCTCATATCATTAGTAAGGTTGGAATTGGAATTATGTTTCAGTCATTTAGCTGCCATTGTGTAAATCTTGATGCAACATTATTAATACTAACACTGAGCTTTTTTTTTCATTTGTGAATGAATCAGGCAAGTAAAATATTAAGTCACACATAGAATCCAACAGATTGTGCTTTGACAGGATGGAAGTATCTCTGTTTGGGGGGAGAGAAGAAACCTTTCTATTCTTGCATTGCTCTTACTATATCTGCTATGGGTTGAGATTCAAAGTGGAGAGGTTGGTAAAGAAGGAAGGCCAGGCTCTGCTCTGGCAATCTCACACTACTCACCAGAGCCTACAAAACCTTTGCCAGACCCATCCTTGAATACAGCTCATCTGTCTTGAACCCATACCACATCTCGGATATCAACACCCTTGAAAATGTCCAAAGATACTTCACCAGAAGAGCCCTTCACTCCTCCACTTGAAACAGAATACCCTGCAAAATCAGACTATCAATCCTTGGTCTTGAAAGCTTAGAACTACAATGCCTAAAACACGATCTAAGTATTGCCCACAAGATCATATGCTGCAACGTTCTACCTGTCAATGACTACTTCAGCTTCAACCGCAACAACACAAGAGCACGCAACAGATTCAAACTTAATATTAACCGCTCCAAACTTGACTGTAAAAAATATGATTTCAGCAACCGAGTTGTCGAAGCGTGGAACTCATTACCAGACTCAGTAGTGTCAACCCCTAACCCCCAACATTTTTCCCTTAGACTATTCACGATTGACCTCTCCAGGTTCCTTAGAGGTCAGTAAGGAGTGTGCATAAGTGCACCAGTGTGCCTTCCGGCCCCTGTCCAATTGTCTCTCCTTTATCTCCTTTATCTTTTCTTCCTTTCAAATTTGTTCACCTATACTTTTATATCTTTTCTCCTATTCGTTTCTTTAGTTATATTACTAAATATCTATTCTCTTCAATGTGTATTATGTATTGGACTAACTAAAATAAAATAAAGTAAAGTAAAGTAAAATAAAATAAAGTAAAATAAATAAAATAAAATAAAATAAAATAAGTAAAATAAAATAAAATAAAATAAATAAAATAAAATAAAATAAAATAAATAGTTGGCTAATACTAGCCTAGATAAAAGAAAAGCAGTCTTGATGAAAGCAGAGAATAGAGTGAATTTTTTTTTTGAAATGCACCTAGATGTAGTTTTTAAAACTTAAAACAGGTATACAGCTGGACAAACATGGCTGCTAGATTTGTCAGACAGGTGCTTCATTTTCATAACTGATAGGATAGGGCTTTCAATGGGAAACTTCTGGAGTGCTGAAAATGTGTGCGTGCGTACTGCCGCACATGTGCGAGTGCCCACACCCATAATGCAATGCCCTTCCTGCACATCCTGCCCTCGGCAAATGCGCGCACGACCCCTAGGCATGCAACTGCAACCATGCCGTGTTTTGGCCTCACATCCCAAAACAGCGATGGGAAGGAGGAAGGGCTCCCAACCCTAACCAGAGCTGGGAGGGGGGAGAAAGTCTCCTTTCCCCAAAACAGAGCTGGAAGCGGGGAGAAGCGTTGCGTGCTCAAACAGCGCTGGTGTGGAATCTCCAGAGACCTGGGAAGGCAGCAGCCACAGAAAGTGAGGAGAAAGCATGCACATGTCTGACCTGAAAATCCACTGGCTGGCGGGAGGCCCGCAAACACAGTGGAGCTGAGCTGGTCAACGGCTCGCGTGCCTGCAGGAGGGGGCTCCTCGTGCCATCGGGGAGGTAGGCTGATTCATAAACATCAATACACCTACTTCACCCAGCAACAAGGACTCTGCGCAGTGCAGGAGAATAAAGCAGAAAACCCTCTAGTCTTCTATTAATAATTACCTCTTGCTTCTCTGTTTCCTGTTGCACATCCTGTCAGTAAGCAGGTTTGGATGCTCCAGGATTTGAAACATACAGAGATGTGCATGCACAATTGTGTGGATAAACAAGTTGCTTGGAATGTCGTCGGATAGTAAAAATGCATATTTAATAATAAATATGTGGCTGTGATTGTAAACAGGCATCTGCTGAAAAAGCACCAAACAGGCCTTCTAGCTTCCTTCCCTACAAGCCTAAAAAGAACGTGCATGTTGTTTTCATCTTCTGGTTGGCTAGAAATGATGATGTATCAGATTGAATGCTAAAATCAAGGTTACTATGGCGACTGAGACTGAAAGCTGTAGTGTTTTGAACAATGTTTTTTCTCTCTCCAACGTTCACCACCATTTTCTCAGCCTTACTTTCTTCCTATATGTTTCCTTTTCTCGCGCTGTTTCATCAGAGCTGTGTGGGTGACCTCTTTTTTCCAGTTGTAACCATCTCTATCTTGTCCGGTTTCTTCCATTTTATTTGGATTATTCAAGACTAATTATACTCATGATAATGCCATAGAATACTGAACTAAATAATAGCCAACCACATCTTAATTAGCTTGTTTTACAGTCCCAAACCATATATTAAGATTATATTTCAGGGTGGTGTCATACGTGTGCAGATTGTAATACAAGTGTCCCTGTACAGTTACATGCATAATATTCCAATGCCAAAATGCTTGTAATGTATGTTAAACAATGTTCCAAGGGAAAAAAATAATACAAACCAAGCAAATTGCTGGGGGATATTCCATTTTCAAATAAATTTTATTTTTTTCAATTGTTTTTATGCAAATGTTATATCAAAGTCTGTGATACAATTTAAATGAGACAAATCTACTATGTGCTACTCTATTACAGTCAATGAGGTTTATATGCATACAACAAATGCACCTGTTTATTTTAAATACCACACAGTTCTTGAGAGCTTATAGACAAAGCACAAAATAATAATCGTAACAATTAACACATTTAATTTTTTACTGTAGTAAAAAAATCTATCAATTTATCATTGCGGGTGGAAAACTCTTAAGAAGATCCTTGCAGGTTTGCATAAAATGAAACTGTTTGCAAACCATTGTAGATACACAGAAATAGAATGGGCATTTTCAAAATGACCAATCCTCCAAGGAAGTTTCATGGCTATATGTTGTGGTACAGTGTTCCCTCGATTTTCGCGGGAACCGCCCGTGAAAGTCGAATTTCCGTGAAGTAGAGATGCGGAAGTAAATATACTATTTAGTATCACAAGCCTTCCCTTAACACTTTAAACCCCTAAACTGCAATTTCTCATTCCCTTAGCAACCATTTAAATTATTACTCACCAGGGTTATTTATTAAAGTTTATTTAAAAAAATATTTATTAAAGGCGGACAAAAGTTTGGCGATGACATATGACGTCATCGGGCAGGAAAAAACCCATGAAGTATTTTTTAATTAATATTTTTGAAAAACTGTGGTATAGACTTTTCGCGAAGTTCGAACCTGCAAAAATCGAGGGAACACTGTACTGCAGTTTTGCAGGCAGGAGATTACAAGTGCAGGTAATGTGATGGTTAAAGGCAGGGGGAATTTAAAGCTGAGAAGTTGGGAGCAGTGAGCATCCCCAAATGATCAACCTGCTTCTTATAGTGGTGTCTTATTTCCAGGTAGAGCAGATTGGCCTGTTACAACTAAAATATGAAGCAAGTGTAGTGTAATTTAAGTCTCCAGAATTAGAATTGATTTGTCTAGTAACAAACAGATGTCAGAAGTAGTACCAGAACAAGCCAGTTTGGATATCTTACCTTTCCCTCCCATCATGAGAGCATACAGTACTCTCAGTCATCTGCGTTGCTTGTTGCTATAATTTCAGTGTGTCAAGAAGCAAAAGCAAATTTCTGATCATAGTATTGGCAATGTGTAGTGTTGAAGATAATTAATGAAAATGTAAACCATAATCTTTTAAAGGGATGGCTGGGGGTGATGAAAACAATAGTTTGATTGAAAAGCACTACATCAGGGAAGAGAATCTGTACTTGCTCTGTCTAGGCATGAATTTCATTTTGGAAACATCCATTTCCATCATCAAGGATGAAGCAATGTTTCAAAAGTTGTTGAAATCCTTTGGGGTTATGCTTATTTGTTGCTACATTTCTTTTTCCCTTTTTTGCAAATTGTGACCATGCCATGGATATTACAGGCTTTAAGAGATGTTTTTAAATTGGAAGTAGCATAAAGTAGAAAAGCATAAGGTTATTTTTCGTCCTTACTTCAAGGATAGTAAAATAACTTTCACCACTTGTTTTTATAAACAGGGGGACAAGACGGACCCGAGACGGAGCAATAGTGATAGACAGAAAGCTAACTTCTCTTTATGCAGATTGGATGATTCATTTCTGAACTCTTGCAAGGCAAGAGGTTATTAAGTTGTTTGTGGACAAGTGGCTGTCTGCAAATGAATCTGCAAAATTGTTTGCATTTTTTTTTTGAGAGGACAGAGTGCTCTGTTATCCTGACCTCACTCTCAGTGATTTACATTATATTGTCTCTCTAAGCACCAGTGATCTGTTGTGACACTAAGGTGCATTTACTGCATCTAAATCTGCTAATGCCCTGCAAAAATAGCAGATTAAGTAGGGATTTTTGATGCAGCTTAGTGTGGTGTAACTAAAGAAATATTAAACGGGGACAAGGAATGACTTTGTTGTTTTACATTACACGTCTTCCTCAATTTTCACTTCTCTGCCAGAGTTTGAGGGTTTTACACAGTATCTTAGCTGTTCGTAACACTTCACTCTTCCAGACAAAGAACTCTAATACCATACCTGGGATCTTCCATTTTAGGAGTCGCATCTTCAAGTGCTCCTACCTACTACCATTTTGGCTTTATGAGCCATGCTGGCACAATGGTTAGAATGCAGTACTGTAGGTTACTTCACCTGATTATGAACTGCTAGCAGTTTGTCCATTTGATTCTCACCAGCTCAAAGTTGACTTTGCCTCTCATCCTTCCGAAGTTGGTAAAATAAGGATCCAGATTACTAGGGGCAATATTATGATTCTCTAAACCAGTGTTTCCCAACCTTGGCGGCTTGGAGATATCTGGACTTCAATTCCCAGAATTCCCCAGCCAGCAGTTGCCAAGGTTGGGAAACACTGCTCTAAACCACTTAGAGAGGGCTGTAAACTAAAGCACTATGAAGCTGTATATTCTGATAAGTCTAAGTGCTATTGCTATTTTTAGTTTCCTCACTAGTTCCTCCTTCAGGCCCTCTTACTTCTTCAGCTTTTTAAACTCCTTTTGAATGTTGCTATCATTTGGTACATCTGTTACCACAATCAGATATTTAATATTAAGAGCACAATGCAATTTAGTCAGAACTGGGCCTATGGAATTTAATGAACTTTTCTACCTAGGATTTTGAATAGAAATTAAAATGGGGAAAAAAACACCAGGTATATTAGGGGAAAGAATTAAAGCAGGAAGGAAAGAATTACGGTATAATTTTGATGAAAAACACAAGAGTAATACTGTACATTAGTAATCTTAAGTAGAGGTACCACTGTTGAGGCAGTCCATGTTTAGCAATCTCAACTGGGATTGGCAACTTAATTGTTACGTGAAACAGCAACTATTCTATGATCTTTGCTTCACAGACCTATATATATTTTGTAGGAAGGTAACTACTTTTTCTGTTAAGCCCTGCTTAGCAGGAAAAAAAATATGGATAGACCCTGCACTGAATTATCTTCCAAAATTGTTGAGTATATAACATTTCTGCAAAACATGGAAAAAATGGCTCTTACATTTCCTGCTTTTTGATTAATTATCTATTTTAATTTTATCCCAGTGTGTGGACCCTAAGGGAAGAGCCTTTCCTGTAGTGGCCCCAGCCCTTTGGAATCAACTGCCCCTAGAGGTTTGCATTGCCCCTACCCTCCTGGCCTTCTGGAAGTTGTTGAAGACACATATTTGCCAGCAGGATTGGGGCTGTTTAGGCATGGGTTTTTAGGGTTGTTCTTTTAGTATGTCTAGTGGATTTTAGATTTTTAATTGGTCCATTTTAACTTCGATTACTACCATGCTGTGTTTTTATATTTATTCCTGTGTTGTAAGCTGTCCTGAGTCTTCAGAGAAGGGCGGCCTAGTTAATCAATTAATTAATTAAATTTCTAGGCTGTCCTTACCAAAATTAATTAATAATTAATAATTGATTTTGGTAATTAAAATTAAGGTGAAATGCTAATTTTAAAAATGGAAAAGTGGGAATGTATCGATTTTCCCTGAATGTAATTCCTCTTTTTCAAGAAATTATAGAAGAACTTTTAAAAGTTGTTGATATTTAATCATCTGATCTGTTGTCTTTTCTTTAAAGGAGACTTACAGTTCATTTTACCCAGAGTACTTAAGAAAGCAGGTATAGGTTATGGCACCATCAACTAAGCTAAGCGGTCACTAAGTAGGAAATCATTTAACATTCTTGCTGGAAAAAGGACAAGACTCAGTTTCACACCTTTGTTGCCATTCTTTATTTTGTTTGTTTTGTTTAGCTTTTGTTGCCATTCTTTTGTTAGCATTCTGTTGCCATTTGGAATGCTTGAATGCCTGCTTCCTGTCTTGAATTACATCAAAAACAATGCAATTTTGCTGACAGCCTGTGATGGGGAATCATGGGCATATTATGCAAACAGGTGGAAGTCTTTCTCCAATTTCTCCAGTCTATGAGACTTAGAGAGAGAAAAAAGGCAAGTGATGTCTATGGGCAATCTCTCCTTTATCATTCCCTCTCCCAGTGTAAATCACATTCTTTCCTGTGTAGAAGAGCAAACAGCTTGAAATCCCTTCCTTGAAATCCTCTCCACTCTTTATTTATTTATTTATTTATATTTATTTGTTTGTTTTGCTAAGTGCATATTGGTTGGAGGTATGTAAAGATATAATAATATTTACATACATGATACAAGTAAAAGAAAAAATAAGAAAAAACATTAGATATAATAATATTTATATACATGATACTAATAAAAGAGAAACATTAGGACAGGGGACGGAAGGCACGCTGGTACACTTATTCACACCCCTTACTGACCTCTTAGGAATCGGGAGAGGTCAACAGTGGATAGTCTAAGTGTAAAGTTTTGAGGGCTAGGAGATCATACTACAGAGTCTGGTAGTGAGTGCCATGCATCAAATACTCTGTTACTAAAGTTGTATTTCCTGCAGTCTTGAGTTTGGAGCAGTTTACATTAGGTTTGTATCTCTTGTGTGCTCATGTGCTGTTGTGGTTGAAGCTGAAGTAGTTAGTCATTGACAGGAAGAACGTTGTAGCATATGATTTTATGGGCTATGCTTAGATCGTGTTTAAGGCAATGTAATTCTAAGCTTTCTAAACCTAGGATTGTAAGTCTTTCTGCTCTGCAAAGGAAAAAGGATCAGGCAAAGGAGTCATTGTATTTAGAAATCACTTCCTCCTCCTGGTAAACATTTCAAGGGAATTTTGTAAGTTTTTTCATAGCACAACCACAATTCCCTATCCCAGGCCTTCAGTGCAGTGGTATTGCTTTTGATATGTAGAAGAGCAAACATCTTATTCTTTTGCTCTCAATTAACAATGGCAATGGGCACCGTGACATCATGTGACACATTGAACAAAATTTGGACAGCTGTTGAGTGAGTGACCATTAAGTGAAGACCACATGTAATTGAATTTTGAGAGCACATGATGGGGTTCGGCAAGTTCGGACAAACTTTGCCGTGAAGTTCGGGTGAGTTCCCCGAACCCGAACAGCAGCAGCGCCGCTGTGGCGTCCTTTTCTGTAAAAATAAACAAGGAGGTGGGGAATTCCCCACCTCCTTTTTCTTCCTTTTATTTTTATGGAAAAGGATGCCTCAGCGGTGCTGCAAGCAAAAGGAGGTGGGGAATCCCACGATGGGATTCCGGGGGCGGGGCTTTGACATCACGGAGACTCCTTCCTCCCCGTTTCGGCCGGCCAGGAAGGAGTCTCCGTGACATCAAAGCCCCGCCCCCAGAATCCCATCATGGGATTCCCCACTCTCCTCCCGGGCGGTGGTGCTTCGCGGTGTTCGAGCAAATGCCGAATGCCAGCCCCAAACTTTTTTTAAAGTTCGGGTTTGTGTACGACATGCCGAACACTGCAAAGTTCGGCACAAACCTGAACTTTTGCAAGTTCGGTTCACCCCACACTAGTCCTCACCAAATGTCTGCCACTGGCATTATTCCCGGTGCCCTCAAAAGCTACACCATGGAGACAACCAATCACAGAACAGTTATTTTGATTAAACTAATTCCTACCAATGAATCTCACCCTTCTTTCCAAATGGATTTTCACATTTCAGCTTCTCTTAGTTATTTTTGTCTGGATAGTGTTCTGTCTGGGTTTTCCCAGACCTCCACACCCACTGAAAAATAGCCAGACACTCTGGTAAAATCCAAAAGTAATTTATAGCAGGAAAAAATAAGCACAAAGGAAAACCTGTCTTCACAGCAGACAGGTTACAATACTTTACAACAGGGTCCTGATGTCCAGTCAATTCCAAAAGCTTCTTGCTGGCACACCCCCCCAAGGTTTCAAGAGTCCAAGGCACAAACCAGGATTGTAGCCACCAAAGTTCACAAACAGGTCTCACGAATCTCCAAGATAAAACTCCACAAGCCAGGAAGGGTGGGGCCGCCTTTTATCCTTTCCCAAGCACCACACCCAAACCCAGCTGCGACCCCTAATGCTGGAAATATCTGGCCAATTGCGTTCTTCTCTCGTTAGCTCTCCTCTGTCGCATATCTATGAAGTCACTAGCATCTTCCCCCAGGGAATCCAGGCTGCTTGCTGGGGAGAGCTCCCCCTGGTGGAACTCTGGCTGTCCTTCATCTTCAGCCTGGGATTCAGCTTCTTCATCAGTCTGCCCCTCCTGGTCCTCAGCCTCTGAGCCGGACACCGACAGCAAATCAGCCATTCCCGGAGGGGTCCCAGGCTGAACCACAACAGATAGATGAATTGTTTTTGACAAAATACCTAATGTTTTCACTGTCAAGATGTTTCTAGAGGTTGGTGCTTTGCTTAGCAGTTTGGCAGGGCCCCATTCTAAAAGAATTCAAGTCATATTAGGCCAAAGTTTGACAGACACCTTGATAACTATTGGCTGCCTGGTCCTGGATTAGAAAGTGCACAATTTTAGCATGATCACGTGAGCAGACGAAAATGTACAATGAGGAAAGTGTATTTCCTCACTAATGACATGCATGAAATGGTTGATACCTGTGTGTAACTTCTACAATGCAACACAATTCTGAACATTTTTTTAAAAAAAGTGGCTCTCCTCATTTATAACTTCATTGCAGTAATGGATTTGTATGCAAGCCTACTTCATAAAACTGAGAGCAGGGCCACGGTGGAGGAGTATTGTAATTATAATTATTGGAGGTGATGATACGTCAAGGGTCTTTCTGCATGGGTTTTCTGCCTATGATTTTTCTGATCTCAAACTAAGAAATGCTTAAGCTATAGTTGGCCAACAACCCAAGGTGCCAGACCTAAAGTAATTCTCTTTTTTCTTCATTTGCTGCTAATCTGTAATCTCTGCCTGTTAGTTATAGCCTCCCAAGCATGCATCTCAGGTTGAAGATAGTTTATATTTATTAGTAATTAAGAAATTGCAGTGGTATCCTTTGCAAACTTCCCAAGTGTAGATTTGTTGTCTCCTTTTTCCCTCTACAATACATCCTTTCATCCAGAGTTTCCCAAACTTCTGGCTTTAAGGACCAGGGATACGGGGAGAAAAGCTAATTCCACCTGAGTCGTGAGCAGGTGCACATGCGCAGCTCCATTGGCGAAAGAAGTGGGTTGCCCAGCTACCATTTGACCTATAAGCCCTACATGGCATCGGACCAGAATATCTTCGGGACCATCTTCTACGGCACAAATCCCAGCGACCGATTAGATCCCACAGAGTCAGCCTTCTCCGGGTCCCGTCGACTAAACAATGCCGTCTGGCGGGATCCAGGGGAAGAGCCTTCTCTGTGGTGGCCCCAGCCCTCTGGAACCAACTTCCCCCAGGGATTAGGACTGCCCCCACCCTCTTTGCCTTTCGAAAGCTCCTGAAGACCCACCTATGTCACCAGGCATGGGGAAATTGATATACCCCAAGCTATTATGATTTTATGTCTGGTCTGTTAGGTTGTGTGATTGTTTTCTTTTTATAATAAGGGTTTTAAATTGTTTTTTAACATTAGATTTGTATATGGTGTATTGTTGTTGTGAGCCGCTCCGAGTCCTCGGAGAAGGACGGCATACAAATCTAATAAATTATTCACAATCTGAAGTTAGTTGGGGGAAAGATCAAAAGCAACATGAGAAAATATTATTTTACTGAAAGAGTAGTAGATCCTTGGAACAAACTTCCAGCAGACGTGGTAGATAAATCCACAGTAACTGAATTTAAACATGCCTGGGATAAACATATATCTATCCTAAGATAAAATGCAGAAAATAGTATAAGGGCAGACTAGATGGACCATGAGGTCTTTTTTGCTGCCGTCAGACTTCTATGTTTCTATTATTATTATTATTATTATTATTATTATTATTATTATTATTATTATTATTATTATTATTATTATGCATGTGTGTGCTCGCTCATCTCACAATCTGGGTCCCCGAACAGCTCAAGGCCCAGTAATGAACCACAGCCTGGCAGTTGGGGCACCTACTTTAACCATCTTCTCTCAAGAATTAATCCTTTTTATTTCATGGTCTCTTTTTATCTACAGTGAAAACCGTCGTCTGCAAGTAACATCACCAAACCCTGTCCAGTGCAGCATGCATGGGCGAAAATGCAGCATCTCAGTGAAAACCAAAATCAACCAATCAGAGCCTAACTTCATCAAGGATCGGACAGGTTTCATTCTCTGGGTAGCTGAAAATTAATTTTACTCTGTTACTAAGCATCCTTCCACCAGCAATTGATGCCTTCAATCTTAGTGCCTTGAGTCTTATGGAGGAAGGGATATGAAAGTATTGATCTATATGACACACATTTAGATGTTGTTAATGAATTAAAAAATTGAAATGCTTTCTCTGTTAAGCTTATTATGATTTTAAATTATTATATGATCCATTGTGTACCAAAGTGGCTTTTATTAATGAATTCCACAGATATATAAAATTATTGCAGAGCTAATAATTGAAACTGCAACAGAAGGAACCAAAAGTTTGTATCAGAATAAATAGAATTTTGAATTTTACAAATACCAAATCTTAATTTATAAATGGGAGATATATTTGGGGGGGAAGAGATTTTCTATAAGAGAGTGATGAGAGCTTGGAAATTATTT
This sequence comes from Erythrolamprus reginae, assembly GCF_031021105.1. Classification (NCBI taxonomy): domain Eukaryota; kingdom Metazoa; phylum Chordata; class Lepidosauria; order Squamata; family Dipsadidae; genus Erythrolamprus; species Erythrolamprus reginae. Next base: position 100,481,040 of record NC_091963.1, on the reverse strand, counting down.
CCCTGTAAGGTACTCCATCCCTTCAGTGCACACTTTCACTCTGTCTCCTCTTTTGTAAAAATAATAAAGGTGGGATACAAATAAATAGCAATAGCACTTAGACCTATACTGCTTCATAGTGCTTTTAAAGCCCTCTCTAAGGAGTTTACAGACTCAGCCTATTGCTGAATCCACAATCTGGGTCCACATTTTACCCACCTCAGAAGGATGGAATGTTGAGTCAACCTTGAGCTGGTGAGATTTGAACTGCTGAACTGCAGCTAGTAGTCAGCTAAAGGGGCTGTACTCTAACCACTGTACCACTTCAGGATATGTTCCCTATACCCTTTCTTTGAATATTCAGCTTGGCTCAGATTCGCCTTAATAGTTGTCACATGCTACTCCTATTGCAAGCATTGGAGTCCAAAGCTCAGGCCAATATATAATGTGTTTTTTTGAGCAGCTAGCATTAATCTGGCCAGCTTAGACTTGTAGTTGCCTTTTGTTGCTTGTACAGCCCTCTGCTGAGGTGTAGTTAACAGGGCTTTGTTTCTTCTTGTGCCAAAAGAAACATGTTTTATTTTATGTTGATGGAGAGCACTTCCAGCATCTTAAAATAAGGGAGGAGATTGCTATTTTGGACCATTTAAAGGTATATAATGGTAAACTTGACACTGCTGGACAGGTCGGGACTTAAATAGTTATAACTGCACACAGCCTAAGAATAAAGCAATGATCATAGAGTTAATTGCTTCAGTATGCCTGCTTTTGTTTTAAGTATGTGAAGGAAACACTTACCATTTCTATGAGCTGGGGCACAAAATGGCAATCGAATGTTGCTTAGCTAGCTAGCTTCCTGCTTGCTTCTGAGTCATTCTTAAATATTGTTAATTTCCTAAGTAGGATTATCTGCCTCTGCCCAAGATGAGTTATTGCTCTTTTCAAATTAGCTTTTCAATGAAAAAGGATTGCTATCTCTACTCCTTTCTTTTCCCTTTCTCTTCCTATTGACTAGCCCAATCTCCTAGTATCTCCAAGTGCTCTTAAAAGGGCTTTCTTCAACCAAGTGCCTTCCAGGTAGAGAATCTCATTCAAAACCACCTGATTCCCAGCTAGAAATGATCTGGCTGTAATTTAGGCAAAATGAAATGCAATGCAGGTGGAATTTACAAGCAGAATAGGAGCAATGTAACAGTAGAAATCTCTTCATGTGTTCTCTTCTTTGCTCCCCCAACACATCCATGATGAAAAGCAAGTGGTAGAGCCTATCTTTCATTTAAACTAAAAAGCAAGCTACCTAGACTGAGCATTTACAGTACCATCTCTACTGCCAATAGAAAAAATAGCCTCAAATCCCTGGCGCCTTCAAACGTTTACTTTCAAAGCAGCCAAATTAGCCTCAGAAGTTTTAAAATTAGCAATTTTATTTAATTTCCCAAAATAAAGGCTGGGTTTGAACGATGACCAAATTTATGAAAACAGCGTGAAAGGTGAAATCCTTTCCATATCAAGATGCAAACCCATTAAGTTGATTATATAATGTGTAATGAAGTATTTTGATTTAAATGAATTAACAGTATTTCTTAACTTTCTTGATTGCTGTGTATGGTTGTGTGTGGGGCATACATTATTCTGCTTGATTTAACAAAATAGTTTCTGCTACCAAAACAGGAAGAGGAAACTCCTCCTCCCCCCTGTGCTTTGCAGAGCCCCCAGTCAGCAACAGGTATTGAGAATTAAGCAATGGGCTCCAGGTGCAAGAAATTCTAAGTGTATGAGCTGCTGGTATGATACTTGATTCTACCTTATATGTGTATTTCCAGGTTTTATCTATAAATTACCGTAACTATTTCTTGATTGTATTCCTGATGTTTTAAGAATGAGGTAATCATGTAATTAATATTTTAAAATAGTTTATACAGAGATGTGGACCCAAATCCTATTCATAACTAAGATGTATTTTTGTTTACATAATTGAAATAAAAGGACTCTCATTTATACTCAACTCCATTTACTTGATTTTGATTCTGTATTTCCTGAAATGTATTTGACTGGCTCTCTCTTTTCAGAGAGCAGTATCATAATTTCAATTAGTCTATCTCATTTTTGCCAACTATGGTAATAGACTTCTTCCCTATCAGCTCCTGTATTACATGATCCCTTATTTTAAAATATATATATAATCTCCTGGGTTTATTGATATTTAAACCATAAGATTGCCAGGCAGTTGGTTAAGATAAATATCTATATTGTGACTTGAGTATGAACTCATGTTTAAGGTATAGCATCTGAAAGATCACAGCTTGGAATCAAAGTAATTGACTCAGTTTTAAAATCACATTGGTTAAAACCTGTCATGTGTCAAAGTAAATTCAATTGTTTCCCCAAAGCTACATTATTTACCACTGTTTTGTCATCTTCCCACCATAGACAGAAGCTTTTAAAAAATTCCTCTGAAAATAATTTGTGTCATGAATGGTCAGTGCATTTTATTTTTAATCAGCACAGTACAAAAATAAATAAAAATAGGGAGGCATTAAGTTACAGGCACACACAGCTCTTTGACAGTCTTGTCATATTTAGAAATCTCATATTTAGAAACACACTATAGTACACATACATACAAAAAACCATTTATAAATTAAGTAATAATAAGCAATAATACCAATTTTGGTCAACAAATATCTACAGAAGGGATTGCACACTAAAAAAAAATATCCAAAAAACTTTAAACATACATAGACATATAGAATTTAACAGAACCTGTTTTCTTTTCTCCCACTTTCAATATGTTAAAAAAAAATGTTCAAGTGGAAAAAAAATGGCACACTATTTTCTTGTGTTTTTTCCTTTGAAAAAAATAGTTTAGAACAGCGCTAAACATTAATAACTGTGTACAATTAATATCAGAAAATATCTAGAAGTCTTGAGATGAAATACATTGATTTCAAAAAATGAAAGTATGAAAGAAAGCAGTAAATCTGCTTGAAATTTGTGCATGGTGAGTTATTGTGATTTTTTTTTTCATTTTACAATCAATTCTTCTAAAGTTTCTCCTGCTGTCAAAAGTCACAATGCTGCTTTTGGCATGCACAGTATTACTGTAAAGCAATAATGGAATGACAGAAAAGATTAGGTTTTCTTTTTTCTCTCGCCATAAGCATAGATTTTGTTCTGAAATGATTCATTTCATACAGCAGCATATTAAAGTCTCAGTCATTGCTCAAGTACGTCAGTTTTCCCCCCACTATAAAACAGTAAATATATAGGTTCAAGCCAAGATAGTTTTGTACATCAATTATACCACCAAGTCACATTTGCTTCCCATGCAGCGCAATCTTAAGCACACCTACTCAGAAATAAGTCGTATTCCTTGAATGCAACCTATTTCATGTAAACATGCAAAGGATTGCAGCTTTAAGCTTTCATATCCATATGAGTACAACTGTGATTTACCTTTATTATATAGTCTTTATTAAAAAGGAGAGGAAGGGCAAGAAGATTTGCTATCGTTTTGAATAACCAGGGGAAGGATGTCTTCAAACCCATTCCAGAATTTTGTCTGAGCCACTACTGTAAAGTATTCCAGAACTCAGCCATAATGCTGAATGAGAAACTGGGGTCTCCAAGGGAGACTGATATGATGATAGATGCCACCCATTACAGAGAAGCAAATGGTTTGCAGGGGAGAACGTTAGAAGAGTATTCCCTTCCTCTTTGATGCTAAGGCTCAGTTTTCCTTTACAAACTCAGCAGCAAGCTTAACAGTATCTCACTGCTTAATGGCTCAGATTTTGGCCTAGCTTTTGAGGCAGTGGAAAGACCTGCTGAACAAACCCAGCAGTTGCTTAATCATCACAATATATGCATTTGGTTCCAGTCCACTTCAACCTCTTAGCTTTGGCCTTTTCAGATTTCACAGCTTTTATGTTCCTCTGTATTTTTAATAGTGCTTTGCTGTTTTCTAAATTAATTGCAAGCTACCCTATTTAAAGACACAATATAGTTCTCCCTCCGACTTTCTGCTGGAATGCCAGCATCCTCACCAGTAGCATTAGGAGAACTTTCTAGAATATCCTTTTATCCACAGCCTTCTTTTACCTCAGAGTATTATTGCCTTTACACTATTTAACTGCCCAGCTTGTGAGAACTTAAAATAGTGAAGAAGATTACCTCCATTCAAAAAGTTCACATCTTCCACAGAACCTTAGATCTGGACTATTGACATTTAATACATCTTATTAGTAACTGAGGGAAATTCAGTCTTTCCACTACGCTTTCTTTGTATATAGTTACGATTATCCCTGAAGATTAGAGTATTTTAACCTTTACATATTGTTTAGGAACTAGAGAAATAAACAAAATAAATATCCAAGCATCAAAATTTAACAGTCAAATATTTAGATGTTCTGTGTGGGGAAAAATATTTAAATTCTTAGATTCTCATATTTCATTGTAAGTCTACAAGGTGGAAGAGAATGTCTCCAAGCATGGGAACAGATTTGTGGTCCAAAAGAACCTTCTGCAATATTATTCTACAAAATATTCAAAATATCTGAATATTTTGTATCTGCTTCAGGCTTATCTTCCCCCACAGTCCTCAACGTTATCATAGAAGGGAAATCTTTTATTATTATTCAGTATATTTCCTTGTTCTGCTTATTGTGGCTGTTACTATTTTTTATAAAGTATGAAGAGTTTTGGTTGGCTAAATGCACATGAACTGTATTGGCTGGGCCTGCAAAAGGAAAATTATTTCTACAATGAAATTCAGCACCATGTCCTACATTTAATAGCATAAGCCTAGCATTTTTCAATAAATAATTGAATTGGGGAACTTTATTGCAGATGCTCAGAAAAATCTCAAGGGACTGAAAGTCAACTGCGTGGAACAGCAAAGTTATATTATGCGAACGCCCCACAAAAGAATTAGCCATTTTTGGCCAGTCAAATATTAACATACATTGCTTGCCACAAATCAATATCAGCTAGTACCTATTGCCTGGGATTATTTTGAAATCTCACCTCCCTTCCAATATTGTGGCTTCTACAATAGATTGTCAAGTCTCATATTCACCTTTTGATACTGATACTTAGAGAAAACCTACAGAGCCTAGGTGAAAAGCCCCGAATGAAATGGGTACAAGTGGCAGTATCATACACAAAAATGAGGTGTGTCTCTTTGTATATTCTCTGACTTTTCCTTACCCACTTCTGTTTCTCAATATAATCACAATGCCGTGGAATAAGTCCCTTTTAAAGGCCAGTACTGAAATGATGTCATCTTGTTGAAACTGGTGTAACAAAGTAATATTTAAATTACTATTTTTAAAAATCCATCCTTGGATCTCTTTTCTAGAGTAGCAGGTGCTAGAACATCTATTAGATTTGGTCTTTATCTTCTTAAGAATTGTAAATAGGTTCCTCCACTGCCTTCCACTGTGCAAGCTAGTTCACCCCAATTCACAAAGTGTTTAGGACACACAAAAGGAGAAAGGGATCACATGATCCTGTATTGTGGTGCTGGGTTTTCCACTCTATTTTGCCCTCTCCTGATTTACAATCTGGAAAAGAAGCCATATCCAGCACATGCAGAAAAACTGAAAATCAAACCATTTCATTTCTTGTCAGTTTTGATTGACAGAAGCCAATATAATAATGGTAGAGACCAGCGGTAGATGGCTGATTTCTTTCAGGCCTGTCCAGTCTTACCTATGTTGTCCTGGCTTGTATGGAAAAAAAGAAACATAACACAAAAACAAGATTAAATGAAAGGGTGAATGAGGGGAATTTTAGCTCACCGATCCAGGCCAACGAGCAGCCTGTTCTTCTCTTCCTGGCTGCTCTCATTCTTCAGGTCAGCAAAGACCTGAGTGAAATAGTGTGGGTCAGCATTGATTTGCAACATTTTGGGGCTCATGAGGTTGATGATGGAGAGGCAACGATCCCAAAACGCCTCTTTACAGCTCTCTACCAGAAAGGGTTTGAGAGGGTAGGAGATCTCATTGCCCATATAGGAATAGGAGAGATAGAGGCAGGTGAGTAAGACAGCCTGAAGGTCATGGTCCGTGGCGACTTCAGATGAAATGACATCCCGGCAAAGCATGTACAAAAAGACCACGTTGGCTGGAGTGACGAAGCCTTGGTCTTGCCAGCCTTGCAGAAGGAGAGATCGGTCCACACTTCTAAGCCACAGTACTGGGTCAGTGGGGGAAAGGTGTTTCAGCCTGTAGCAGCGTCTGCAAAGGAATGCCCCCAAGCATCTTAGCAGCTCGCTGGTTGAGGCCTGGACAAGGACCCTTTTGGGGGTGCCGGATGAGTTGCAGCTGGGGTGGGGGGTTTTCTTGACAGAAGAAACTGTGCCCTTGGAGCTGGAAACCTGGTGATTTGGAGCTGTAGGCTGGCCGCCCTGGTTCTGGGCGAAGGTGGAGAGATTAGCACAGGAGAGAGATTTCTTTAGATTCTCATTGTTGAGGTGGGTGATGTTGTTCTGATAACTGCTGTTGGGCTGCACCTTCTTGGAGTTTTTCTTTTTGGCAGATACAGCTGCGATGCGTTTCCAAGGCAGCACTGAAATGATAGAGTGGCGCTTCAGGCTCTTATCCTTGGCATTCTTACTGTTCTGGACTGCAGTATAATGGCCCACTGTGGTCGAACCATCCTCAGAGAGGGTGGCTTTCCGGTAGCTGGGCGAAAGGCTCAAGACAGTGCCCATGGTGCACAGGCAGCAGAGCAAGGTGGGCAGAGCTGGGTGCTGTCACCACTAGGGCACAGGGGTCTCTGCTTCAACCCTGCTGGCTCTCTTTTCCGTCACTGCCTCAAAAAGCTTGGATTCAGAAGTTACCTACCAAAGGCAAAAACAATTCCAATAAGCCCAGGCTGGGGTTGTTGTTTTGTAGCAAAATACTAACTCCATTCAATTATATTCATCACTAAGAGCATTGTTATCTTTATTATTACTTTACTCCATTTTTCCCTTCCAAATTAAACTGTTCTGGGAAGGGGGAGAAGTCAAAGGGGGGGGGGGAGAGAGAACGTGTCCACCTGATTTGGACACATGCAAAGAATGCTCTGCAAAATGGGACATTAAATTTCAAGCTCAAAGCCTTGTAGGAATGTATCTCTGATACACAGACACACTCACTCACACACACACATCAAAAACTTGCTGGTTTCCTTTTCTATAAATGGCCTACATTACTACTACTGCACAAAAGCCGAAGGCGAAAGCTAGGTATCTTTAGAGAGGAAGGATACAGATCGACCCCTTGGTCCAACGTTATGCTGGCAAGTGTATATGGCTGTATAAAATGTGTCAGGGATGCTTTCAAGAGAGGAAGCCATGTTAGTCGGCTGCAGCAAGACAAAAGAATCTCCTAGCACCTTGTGGAACAATTGATTTATCGAGGAAGATGTCAGATGCTTCTTCATCTCTCTAAAATAAAAGGTCTCTTTCCGTCCATATGCATGTCAAGACAGAGGGAGAGAAAGATCAGTCATCCATGTTCTTAATTAAACGCCCACCATGATTTCCCCCCACTCCTGCCTGCCTACCGAATAGCTAAAAACAGCAGCACCTTTAAGAGGATAAATACTTCTCTTTCATCAAATCGCCTTTCTTCACTCCATCCAAGCTTTGCTTCTCCCCCTCCACTACCACCACCACCTCCGGGCGCACGTCCTCCCTCCCGCCGCAATGTTGCTGCATTCCCCCCGCCTCCCCCTCCCCAAAGGACGCGATGGCGCCTGCCCTCCCCCTCCTCCGTCCCCCCCCCTCCGTGCCGAGGTGTCCCCCTGGGTACCCACCGCACCGCGTGCCCTCGGGGCACCGTGGTTTCTGTCCAGGGTCCTGCAGCAGGACCAGCTCTGCTTTGGGGGCTGCGGAGAGGCGGCAGAGAGGCGGGTGCGAGGCCGTCGTCCAACTTCCCCAGCCCGGCTCCGCCGAATCAAAGGAGGAGATATACGCAGAGGTTCGTCCGGTGCTGCAGCGGCACAGGGAGGATGCCTGCTTGCCCGACGGCCGGAGCGCCGTCCCCAATGGTGCCCCCCTGGACTGGCCCGTCCCTCCCTCCCGAGAAGGGTGCCGGAGCCCCGACCGGCTGGTGAGCAGCCTTCTTCGGCACCGCCTCAGCTGCTTTGCCGGCTGATTCAGCGCGCCGCTCGCCTTAACCCCGACTAGACGGCGCTCGCTAAGCCCGCCTAGCTCCGCCTCCGCCTCTCTTACTCCTCGTCTCACCGTAGCCGCAGCGTGCCTGCAAAGCAGGGCGACCCCCGGCGGAGACCGACACAGCGCTGCAAAATGGCACCAGGGCTCCCGGCTTGAGCTCATCACCCTCCCTCCCTTCCGCTCCAACTGCTGGAGCGCGCCCCCGCGCGGATGCAGGGCGAAACGCCGGATTGGTGGCCCGGAGAGAGTCGGTTTTCCTTCCACGGGAGCGTTTTTAATCCGCTGAAAGGATTCTCTGTAAATTCTAATGCAGAGGTCGTCCAAAGTTGGCGACTTTAAGACTTGCCTGGAGAATTCTGGGAGTTGAAATCCACAAGCCTTAGAGTTGCCAAGTTTGGGGACCCCTGTTCTAATGCTTCAACTAGCAACCCGGGCTCCTTTTTGAATACCACTTCGCGTGTCCTTTATTAAGCCAGATTGAGCTGAACCCTGGGACTGCTGTTCCGAGCGTTATGCATCCGCTAAGTCTTGGTATTTTGTCCTGCTCATAATTAATAAAAAATAATGGAGGGAATTCACTTTCAATCTTTGTAGACAAACTACATTGTGACCCAGAACTTATGCAAAGAATAACTGTCAGCTGAGCAACTATTTTCAGGAGCAGGTTCTGAGAGCATATGCACTGAAGACAAATTCCTTGGGTGTACAATCACACATGGCCAATAAAAATATATATAACAAAAGAGTGCCTTGGCAAGCTCTAAAAAGCATTCTAGTTTTTCCTTGGGAGGTTTAACCCTCAAATAACTATTGCCATAAAACATTTTACATCCTCCCATGATAAAACACTGGGGAAGATCACTGGAGAGTTAAATAATTCATTTTAAAATAATTCAAATAATTCATTAAATCAACCAGCAATGGAATGTTTAATGCCAAATAATTATCCCAGGTAGAAAAACATGCTCAAATTTGTATTGGCTTTTTAAAAAAATGGCAACCAACATGTTGCTGTAATAAAAACATGGGGACAGAATGGGAGAGTCTCAAATCTCTATATCACACTCACCCACAGCCACAGAAGCCCCCTTCTGTGGCTTTGGCCCAGACCAGGAGTAGGCAAAGTTGGTTCTTCTATGACATGTGGATTTCCAACTCCCAGAATTCCTGAGCTGGCATGATTAGCTCAGGAATTCTGGGAGTTGAAGTCCACAAGTCATAGAAGAGTCAACTTTGCCTGCCTCTGGCCCAGGCCCAGCAACCCAAATTGCTTCAGAGTTGTGGAGAAAAATAGTTTTAAGGGATAGAAGTATGTCCAGTTTTTTGTGCTCCTCTAAGAATAACAAGTAAAGAAACAAACAAACAAACCATTAATAAAATTGGACTTTAGAAGCATTCAGAAGAGTATATGTAGAGTATATCTCACCTCAATCTCACAAAGATGAAGGATATAATTTATTTATTTATTTATTTGTTTGTTTGTTTATTTATTTATTTATTTATTTGATTTATTTATTTGATTTATTTGATTTAGATGCCGCCCCTCTCCATGGACTTGGGGCGGCTAACAACAGTGATAAAAACAATATATAGCAATCCAATAATAAAACAACTAAAAACCCTTATTTATAAAACCAAACATACATACAAACATACCATGCATAAACTGTAGAGGCCCAGGGGGAAAGAACATCTCAGTTCCCCCATGCCTGATGGCAGAGGTGGGTTTTAAGGAGCTTATGAAAGGCAAGGAGGGTGGGGGCAATTCTAATCTCTGGAGGGAGTTGGTTCCAGAGGGCCGGGGCCGCCACAGAGAAGGCTCTTCCCCTGGGTCCCGCCAAACGACATTGTTTAGTTGCTGTCAAACCAGAGTCATTCCTCAGCTAACTAGCCTAGGCTAAATCCTGGGCCAACTGCCAAGAGCCACTCAAAATGCTGGGTCTCTTTAACATCATTCCCAAACTTTAATTCAAAAACAGCTGATGTCACTAAGGAAAAAAACGAGGGGGCTATGGCCATTGGGACAAAGACCACTATCAATGGGCTTAACATTACACCAAACTCATGCTTAGAAAATGGCAAGAATGACTAAACTTGCAGATCATGTTAAGCCAGGATTAGTTTTAAACCTTTCATTAAATATAACATGCTTGGCTGTAGGCATACAGCATATTAATCCATAAATCATGGTTTACAACCACAATGTTTAGAATAACACAGGATATACTTCACTCTACATAACGTACTAAGCTACGAACAGACCTGTAGCACAATTTGTGAAGGTTGACACAATTACCACATACAGTAACTCATACATATACAGTACTATGTACTTGGTCATCGAATATTACTATTTTTAAATACTGTAATCACAGTAAAAGAGTGCTGCAGCCTTTGCCTAATTCAGGCAAGACTGTTAGTTGTTTTTTGGGCTCAGAGAAGAACCGAAGGGACCTGTCTTTATAAAAGTGCTTGAGTTGGCTCAAGCATTTTTGAGTGATCTCAAAAACCTTAACAAGATTCCAACAATGTTAAAGATGCAGGAATGACACTGCAGAAATTAATAAAACTTCAGACACTACTCCACAGAATTTATGGGACACAGCTAAAGCGTATATAAGAGGCTTAACAATATCTTATACAGCAAAACACAACAAGGAGATCTGTGGCACTGGTCAGTTCTAAAGAAAATTCAGTATTTTCAGTTCAAGAAGATATACTGTAAAATGAAGACCACAATAAAGTGGAGAGGACATGATGAAAATGTGGGAAAGGCATGGTTTTTTTCTTGAACAAAACTGCACAGAGTGCATTATAGCTGAATCCTGTTTTTGAAACATTAAATGTTCCTAAATAGTCAAGTTTCCACTGAATATTAATTTCAGCCACAATAATGATTGAGGCTACAGGTCTAAAGTAGGCAATTGACTAGAAACACAGGCTTTTAGTCAAAGAAGGAAATTGTTCTTCCTCTCTAGTTGACATGAAATGTTAGCTATCTGTGTGCCAACTGATCATATTGTTAACCTTTATGAATAAAATAGCAACAATATACAAGAAAACAGCTTATGCCATGGTAAATCTGTTGAGTTTCAGAAATGCCAAAGACTATGTTGTTTACTCTGAAAATAATGCCACCAAGTGATCAAAAAATGTATTACACCTCTTGTGACTACCAAGTAAAAAGGAACTGTTCAAATACTGTATCTGCTTGTGGCAGGACAAGCGTTCCCTTACATAATAGATAACACTAAACAGGCTGGATTCACAAAAAACTAAGTCCTAGAAATGCATTAACAAAATATTTGTTTAACTAACATTCATGCTACCAGATCTGGATTGAAATACCGCGAAAAACACACATTGACAGCCAAAATCAGCTTCATTGATCACTTGGTTGCCATCCAATTCTGCAGAACAGTGATAGTCTAGCACACATTATGCCCAAACATAAACCATTGTATTTCTTTACATAAAGGCCAATTCCATACAACATGCTAAAATAATGGCTAAGTTCCCTTTATATGCTGACCAACAAACTAAAGCTCACTTTAGTCTAAAGTAGGGTATTGTTTAGCAACTTAGGCAGGGAGTGCCATTTTTCTTTTGTAAAAACACAAACTTCTGGAAAGGTGTAAAAATATGGTTTTGTGGCATTGCTTGGGACACACAGAAAAGCATGAATCCATAGCACCCACCCTGAAAATACTCCTCCTGTCTTTTAATTAATTTAAAGCATTCTTTTCCTCTTTTACATTTTATATGCAGTTTCTCTGCTTTTTTATATTTTATTGTCCACTATAGAGTTCCTCTGTGAAAGAGGTGAGCAGTTCTTAAACATAATAAATAAAGTAGATGCAAAATAAAATATCCTATAGCTTAGCATAAATAGCATACATTCACCCATTTTTGCATTCCCATTAATGCTCCCAAAATCAATCAAATATGCTATTTACTCAATTTTGCTGTCATTTTCATCCACTTCCCAAGGATTTAATGAGAAATCAGTGAGCATTTGCAAACCAAAAACATTTTATTACAGCCCTTCCCAAAACCTTTAAATGTTAGGCTAATAGAGAATTTTAGCTATTGGGGGTACCCACAGCAGAGGTGGGCTTCAGCAGGTTCTAACCAGTTCTGGAGAACCAGTAGCAGAAATTTTTAGTAGTTTGGAGAACCAGTAAATACCACACTTGACTGCCCAGGGGTGGGCTACTGCCCGGACAGAGGGGGGAATGCAAAGGGGTAGCGAAAATGGAGCTCCACCCCAGAGCACCTAATTTGCACTGAAAGATGTTGAAAGAAAATGCATAAGCCACGCCCACAGTGTGGTAGTAAAAATGTTGGTAGCCCATCACTGTGACTGTCCCTGCCTCATCTGTTCTCTGCTTCCTGTGACCCAGTTGATTGGGAGGAAGTGGGGATTTTGCAGGAACCTTTCCCTGGAGTGGGAATGGAGGTTTTGCAGTATCCTTCCCCTATCACGCTCACCAAGCCACACCCCACCCAAAGAACTTTTAGTTTAAAAAAAGTTGAAACCCACCACTGCTCCACAGGGAGGATCAAAATAGGTGGGCTGGTAGCTATATCTACATAATGTAGCTTTTCTCACATTGCTTGTAACAAAAGGGCAAGACTTTGATCTCATGGTCACAAACGCTACTCTGATCTTTTCTTAATATTCCTGTGAACATCTCTCCCTATGAGGAACAGAAATGGCTATAGATTGGAGACAATCCCCAAAACGAACACACTGAAGCATCGACCTTCAAATGCCTTTCGGGATGCAGAAAGATTTGGGCATTCAGCAGATAAATAGTGCTGGCATCCAAGAACTGCAGAGGGGCATAGATTTCTTAATCTTCATGTAGAGGTTGGCTGAATGGAGTAGAATAGAAGAATAGAATTTTATTGGCCAAGTGTGATTGGACACACAAGGAATTTGTCTTGGTGCATATGCTCTCAGCGTACATAAAAGAAAAGATACATTTGTCAAGAATCATGTGGTACAACACTTAATGATTGTCATAGGGGTCAAATAGGCAATGAAGAAGCAATATTAATAAATATCTTAGGATATAAGCAACAAGTTACAGTCATACAGTCAACATGGGAGGAAATGGGTGATAGGAATGATGAGAAAAACTAGTAGAATAGAAGTGCAGATTTAGTAAAAAGTCTGACAGTGTTGAGGGAATTATTTGTTTAGTAGAGTCATGGCGTTCGGAAAAAACTGTTATTGTGTCTAGTTGTCTTGGTGTGCAGTGCTCTGTAGCGATATTTTGAGGGTAGGAGTTGAAACAGTTTGTGTCCAGGATGTGAGGGGTCAGTAAATATTTTCCCCGCCCTCTTTGACTCGTGCAGAAAACAGGTCTTCAATGGAAGGAAGGTTGGCAGGTTGAGTAGAGCCAAGCTCTCCTTCACACGCGCATACACGCACACGCACACACATAATAGTACAGAAATTTGTATATGATGTTTGCTTGCCTCCCCCTGCCTCCCCCACCAATTAGAACCTGGATAAAGGTTAACCTGGATAAATGTTGAACAGTTTGTTGGCTGCTAGATATTGTTGATAATTTTCCTGGTTACCCCCAGTGGAAGCCTGCAAGAAAATACCAAGACTGAAAGTTAAGCAAGGAAATCAAAAAATATCCCAGAACAACCAAATCATTCCTATAACTCGGCCAAGAAAACAGTATGGATGACATCACAGGGAACCTAGTTTCCTTTCACTTCCATTTTCTCTTTCCGTCTTTTTTTTTTTTTTGCTTAATTTTCCTCTGTAGTCTTTGCTGCCATCCAGTGGTAAGAATAATAAATAGCAGAGCAGCCATTCCCCTCCTATTGTTTTACAAATGTATTACAGATGGCAAGTACTTTGTCAATTTGGCATTATAATGTATTAAAAGCCTATAGTGTTTGCTGAAACCTTCTGTAATTGCATATGTAAATTCAGCAACTTCTCCCTCAGTGATACCGATAGTCTTTAACTTACAATAATTTATTTAGTGACTCAAAAATTACAACAATGTTGAAAAAAGTTACTTATGAGTCCATGCAGTTATGACCATCACAGCATCCCCATGGTCACAATTTGAGCACTTGGGATACTTGCAGTATCCCAGGGTCAAGTGATCAAGTCTGCTGTCCCAAAGTCAATGGGGGAAGCTGTATTCAGTTAATGGCTGCAACAAAAGTAATAAACTTGGATAGCAACTCATTAATAGCTTATCAATAAAGCAGACTTCAAAATGTCTGTTTAGAAGCACAGAATGAAAAATGGCAGATCTGGCATCAGAAAGTCTCGGCTGTGGCTTCAACAAATACAATGACCTATGCTAACATATCTCACATGTAATTTGCACCTACATAACCTGACATTGTCTGTTTCCTCCGACTTTACTCCAGTTTAAAATCTTCAATTAATTTTGCCCTGCATTTTAGCAACTTTAAGATAGCAACACTGGTAACTTTAACACCTTAAAGTTACGCAGTTTGAAAAGTGCTGCTTTAATCCACTCTAGGCAACTGAGCTGTAGATTATGAGAGTTTATGTCTTTTAATAAAGTTTGTTGGCTGAAAAATATTTCCCCCAATTTTTTGCCATTGCAAAACATCATGGCTTTCCTCCCACAATCTCTTTAGCAAGATACCTTTCTAAGTGGCTGTTTTAACCAAGGAGAAAAAAATATTACATGAAGCCACTATGTAGAATTTGGATGGATTTGACCTTAAAATAATTCAAAAAAGAAGTGGAGTCTTTTTTAAAGCAAGTAGTGGTTTTTCCTGGCCTGTTAGAACATGCATTTTTCTGAGCTTAATAGCAGCCAGGATAAGAAGCAGTATTATCTAGAAAGTGCCAAATTCTCTTCTATTGGATTATGTGAGATTAAAGGACATAACAAGGCAAGACACTAGCTCTTATATTTCTACTGCAATATGTTGGCGCTTGTGTGTAAAGAGGTTTTGTAAATATTGTATTTATGAAATTTCATTCTTGAGTTGAAAAGTCATTACCAGTATTTATTGTAGCAATTTTTTTAAAAAATATTTAAATTCAAGTTGTTTAGAAATAGTCAATATTGGTAAAGAAAAGGCTTATGGCAGTCATTCAAGGACCATTTTTTTCTGATTTCATCTGGTCTGTTTTATCCTAGCTTTAATACCCATAATACCAGAGTGAAGCCCCATGTGGTCTGATTCAAACTAAAGCTACTCCAAAACCACTGGAAGAGAAAAGAGAGGCATCTAGTGATTTAAACAAAAGAATTAATCCCTTCCTTCCAGCAATGCAGTACTCACCTCCAGAAATGGCTTGGGCCTAATGGTATACAGTACTGAAGGATTAAGGGTTCTCCCTTCCCTTTATCTTCCTTCTCCCCAGGTGTTTAATTTAAGGAAATTAAAGACCAGAACTGCTATTGGTTAAGATCACAAGTGTTCCTGCTCAGTGTTATAAGCCAGAGATACTTAAAATTTTAAGTGGGTGGAGGCCAATCAAATTTAGAACTCACATCCTTTGGCTCTTATGAAGCAAGTGTTTTTCAACAAAGGATAGGTAAAGCCATAAAACTTGATTGATAGAATATTCCAGCATTTTCACTTTAAACTGCCTAAAAGATACCTACTCTTAAATCATATTAGTCTTCTCCTCTGCTGTTCTATGATTGTCATCCAGAACACCAGCACTGAACTGCGATCTTTTTTTAAAAAAAATTCTTTCTAGTTTCCCTTTCTAAATCCCTTTCTCCCTCAGGTGTCCCCCACAATCTGTGGTCAGTCTTGTGTGCATTCCTTCCATAATATCTTGGCTTTTTCTTGTCCTCCATTTCAAGAAGAGGGAGAATAATACAGTGGAGTAATTACGATGAACCGGGGATATGATGCCTGAAAAAAATGTCATTTTAGTGAGAAGGCAAATTTCTCAACTCAAGCTTGAGAAACAGAAAAGGAGAAAAAAAACCAGTGAAATAAAATACTTGAAATAGGCCAATATTTTTTCTTTAAATCAAGATTTTTAAATGAAGTCCATAGAAGATAGCCATGGCTTTGGAACTGATAAAAAATTGATAAAGAAAATATAAATTGGGATATGCAATAGAACTGGATAAATGGCAGAAACTGTGGGATAGAAATGTTAAATTGGTTATGTCAGCTGCATATAATGAAAAATTGTATAAAACGTTCTATAGATGGCATTGTGCACCACCAAGACAGGCAAAAATGTAAAAAGATAGATCCATTAAATGTTGGAAGTGCAATCAAACACCTGGCTCATATTACCATATATGGACATGTCCAAAAGCTAAAAAATATTGGGGGGGAAAAATAAATACTTGGTTCAAGGGAGGGTTCCTAAATTTTTTACTACCACTATGTGGGCATGGCTTATTTTGTGAGTGTGGCTTGCCAGTCATGTGACCAGGTGTGGGTTGCTTGCCAGTCATGTGACTAGGTGTGGGTGGCTTGCCAGCATGTGACCAGGTGGGTGTGGCCAACTCAATGTCACTCACATCAAGGAGTGCCTCGCCTGGCCCCTCCCCTCACAACAATTCCTTGTCACATACAGCCTCAAGGTATCTATAGATCTTTAAAGATGTTGTTCGCCTTTTTATAACTTTATTATCTACATACTATAGATATACTTTCATGGACCGCTGAAATGAGGAAATGGATCAGTTGTTTTACCCAAGACTGTGATAGACCAGGGGTCTCCAAACCTTTGGATCTCAGGGACCACCAAATTCATAATACTAAACCCCACCTTTCAGGCCTACCTGTCTGCTTCTATAAGGCCTGAGAGAAAGTGCCTGCTCCAGGCACACAGCCTGAGAATCGCTTTTGTGTTCTCTCAAGAAGCTTGGTCAATCTGAGTGAAGGAAAATTAAGATGGGCAGACTGACAGTGGCTTGCTGATGTTGGTGGAAAAGTCAGTCTCATATTCCAGAGCTTAGCTGTAGTCCCTCCCCTCCCATTTTCCTTTCCTTAACTTTCCTTTCTTTTCCCCTGTTCCATTCCTTTCCTCCTTCTTTTCTTTCCTCTCCTCCTCCTTTCCTTTGTTCCTTTCCCTTCTTCTTTCCTCTTTTCCCTTCCTTTCCCACAATGGAATCAACTCACCTAAAATGTACAATGCTCCTTTCATTCTGTGTTATATTATTTATTTTATTGGATTTGTATGCCACCCCTCTCCGAGGACTCGGGGCTGCTCACAGCATATACAAGAAACAAAACAATAATATGAATCCAATTAATGTCGTTTGGCGGGCCCCAGGGGAAGAGCTTCTCTGTGGCGGTCCCGGCCCTTTGGAATCAACTCTCCCCGGAGATTAGAACAGCCCCCACCCTCCTTGTCTTTCGCAAATTACTCAAGACCCACCTATATCGCCAGGCATGGGGGAAACTGAGACACTCCCCCAGGCTTTTATATTTTATGTTTGGTATGTATGTGTTGTATGGTTTTAATTGTTGGGGTTTTATATATCTTTTCTTTTAATATTAGATTTGTTCACTGTTATATTGTTTTTATTATTGTTGTGAGCCACCCCGAGTCTTCGGAGAGGGGCGGCATACAAATCTAATAAATTGAATTGAATTAATACTACATTAAAACAACCATTTAATTTAATTAAAAAAGGAAAACCTATCAAACCAATCATTCAACACTCATACTTAAACATTCATTGGTCAGGGGGAAGATTTAAAAGTCCCATGCCTGGCAGCAAAGATGAGTTTTTAAGCTCTTTCGGAAGGCGAGGAGGGTGGGGGCAGTGCGAATCTATGGGGGGGGGCTGATTCGAGAGGGTTGGGGCTCCCACAGAGAAGGCTCTTCCCTTAGGTCCTGCCAGCCGACATTACTTGGCCGACGGGACCCTAAGGAGGCCAACCCTGTGGGACCTCGCCGGTCGCTGGGATTCGTGCTGCAGAAGGCGGTCTTGGAGATAATCTGGTCCTATTCCATGAAGGGCTTTTATATTATAGAGACACAGTGACACAGCATCCAAGTTGGGATGGCTTAAAAATGTTGAAATAAGTAAATAAAATAAATGCATAATGAGGAGGGGAATGGAACGAGGTCCCTGCAAAACATTAAAGATTCTCAAGATATCCTTCACATAAAATGTAAGGGATTTGAAAGTCCAAATATATGTTTAAAGAGAAGCCCCCAAAGAGACACTTGGCCCCGCAACTCTCCCCCGCACCCAAAAAACATCTTTAAATGCTAGAAGATCAGGAGGAAACAACCAAACCAGGCGCAGCTCCCCCCGCCCACCTCCCTGTCCCAAATCAAGCTAGGCATGTGCAAAAGTCTGGATAGTTCTAATCTCACATGCACCTGAATCCGTTTCATTTCCCGAAAATTGGTGCCACCAAGTGAGCGAACGACTTACCAGGGCTCATCAAAGAGAGGGGAGGGGAAGGAAGGGAAGGGAATGGGAGGGGGGGCAAGGCACCTGAAGAACTTAAAGGCTCCTAATGCATTTCCTCTCACTAATGTCCACAGGGGGTTTAACGCAGAGGCTGATCCATGGGGCTTCTTCTCTCGTGCCCAGGAATTTCTCCCCTCCCCTCCTCCTTTTCTTTTCTTTTTTTTCTTTCTTTCTTTCATTATTTATTTATTTATTTATTTATATTTTTTCAAACAATTATAGGGTGGCAATTTGTACAAATAAAACATTAGATAACTAAATGATAAAAAGTAACAAAAGAAGACAATAGGACAGGGACGGTAGGCACAGTGGTGCGCTTATGCACACCCTCTTATAAAGCGGGAGAGGTCAATTGTAGATAGTCTAAGGCTAAAGGTTTTGGGATTAGGAGTAGAAACCACAGAATCAGGTAGTGCGTTCCAGGCGTTGATTACTCTGTTGCTGAAGTCGTATTTTTTTGCAGTCAAGTTTGGAGCGGTTGACATTTATCGATTTTGTGCTCGTGTGCTGTTGCGGTTGAAGGTGAAGTTAACAGGCAGGAAATTTTGGTATATGATTTCGGAACAGAGACGACGGAGTTGTAAGTTGTCTAAACCAAGAATTTCAAGTCTGGCGGAGTAAGATATTTTGTTGTGAGAAGAGGAGTGAAGGACTCTTCTTGTGAAATATTTCTTTGCCAAAAGCAGAGCCATGGGGATGAGGCAGATGGGATACTTGGGATGGGGGGGAAGACTGCTGAAGAAGAAGAGGGAGGGCTTTGACTTTCCCTCCTCCTTTAACCTCCAAGCGGGAAGGGAGGTTGCTAAAGAAGAAGTGGGAGAGCACCTCTCCCCTCCTCGTTTAACCTCCAAGCTTCCCCACTGATGCAGCATCCTCATCCTTCTTCCTTTCATTTCCTCTCTCCCTCTCTCCCCCTGTGGGAGCAATGCTTTCCAAAAGGATGTAGTCCCACAGTAGTTTTGCTTGTTTACAGTTTTTCTGTACTGATCCTTTATTATTATTATTATTATTATTATTATTATTATTATTATTATTATTATTATTTAGATTTGTATGCCACCCCTTTCCGTAGACTCAGGAGGAAGAGGGAAAGGCGGCCGGCAATCTTTGTAGCAATACGGCTGCAAAGCTTGCCAAGCTGGTGCCCACAGTCTCTGCCATACCTGCAACTTTTATCGGCTGGTATTGGCTGGCAGGAACAGGGAAGCTGGGCCAACAAACTTTGCAACTACAATGCTACAAAGATTGCTGGACTGGCTCCCTCTATTCCCTCTACCTTCTTTCTCTCCCCCCCTCTCTTACCTATTTCTCTCCTACCTCTCTCCCTTTCCTTTGTACTTCCTCCTCCTTTTCCTTCTCTGAGTACTTTCATCCTAATCCATTATGTGGTTAACAGGTGAGCAATCTCAAACCCCGACTTCATTCCAACATCGGTGCTATTCCTACATTTATAACTTCCCTTTATTCATATTTATAGATATAATATGTTCTTCTAGGTATATCTACTATTGTCTAATGCTGCCTACTTACCTCCTATTTTTGTCACCTGAGTCGATCACCTTTAATTTTTTAAAAAAATTATAATTATTCACTATTGCTTATCTTCCAGACTTATTAATTAGCTCTTCTACTCTTTTAGGCCAGGTTCCTCCTTTTCCTCTATTTATATCTTAACTTATTTTTTTTATTTTTTATTCTGCCATTTCTGAATGCCCTAAATTTCTAATATCTTTCCCCATTTTGTATCTCATTTCCAACTTTGTTTTCTTTTTTTAAAAATCTAGTCTTATCTCTACCTTTCCATCCATTGGTTAATAACATTCTAGAATCTCCATAACAAAAAAACCCATTTGCCAATTATATAATCTTATATAGAGACTTTTAAAGATAATAATTATACAAATCTTGTAACATTCCAACAATATCAATAATTATCTGAATCCTTATCCATATTAAATCAAATTTATGAATTATACAAATCTTATATAGAAACATCTTATAGCATATGGTGATATTTATTCAAAATTTTATATCCTTTCCAACAATTAAGTTACTGTAATCTATTTCATTTCTCTTTTTATCTTTATTCATCAAAACTTGATTCAAACCAACCTGTAGATTATATAATCTTATATAAAGACCTTTAAAAATAATAATTATGCAACTCTTATAATATTCCAATAATATCTACAATCTTTTTCAACATTGAATCAAATTTATAACTAATGCAAATCTCATAATAAAAACAAATCTTATGAAAAACATCAAAATTTAATTCTAACCAACATGTAACATAAACATCTTAACGAGATAATTATCTTTATTACTTGTATATACTTATACACCTATTAGTAACATGGTTAAATATAGCACAATAATAAAAATCCTATAACATTCAGCCTTCAATCATCCATGCTCTTTTGGTCTCTCACAAATTCGACTTCTTATAAATTTCCCCTTTCCAGCCCCTTCTCTTAACTTTTCTTTTTCTTTCATTTGTTTTTGTACCAATAAGTGGTTTTTTTCCAGATTTCTTTTCTTTCTTTAAAAATACAGTATACGCTTCCATGTTGTCAAGTTCACAATTCACAAAGTAATCTTAAATCCATATAATCCCTTTATATTTTCATCCAATCAAATCCAAAATTCTTATCTTCTTTCACCAAAACAGTAACCATAAAGTTCTTTCAAGCTTCTAGTTATCTCACGAGGAAGGTCAATTTCCAGCAGTCCAAATGCAAAAATTTCCACAATCAATTGCAATATTTTCTTTTACCCAGCAGATGGCGATGTCACTACTCAAAAAGTTCTTTCTCCCCGCCTCCAAAATAAGAAACTGCATTTTATTTTTATTTTAAATCGACTTGTAACTTATAATTTTTTAAGAAAGAATTCTTATTCTTTTTCAGTCTCTTTAACTCCCATCAAATCCAATTATAAAATTATTGTCAAGTTCAGGCTTTTAGACTTGATCCTTCATAAAAGAACCTGTTCTTTTAAACTATCTATGGTATTTATTTATTTACTTACTTACTTACTTATTTACTTACATACTTACTTACTTATTATTTGGACTTATATGCTGCCCCTCTCCGGATTTCCAATTGCTAGTTAGCCGTTCACTCCATTTTGATGCCTCTTTTAATTTCTTTTAAGTTTTCTTCTTTATCATTAAATCGGCCAAACACTCACCCAGCTCAGTTCTTCTTCATCTCTCTTCAGCCCAAACACTTAGATCTTCTCACTCAGGCAATCCACAATCTCTCCATTCAGTCAATCCAATTGTGGCCGACCCAGCTATGGTGACAGAGGTGTTCCTTCAGTTATTGGCTGAGAGGATGGTGCTAGCTTTTGGGGGGGGTTGCAAGCTCCCCCAAACCTCTGACTGGTGCTTCTTCACTGCCCCTCCAGGGCAGGTCTGCTTTGGTTCTGTTTCAGTTCCACGTCTCCTAAAAGCTGGAGTCTGGGTTCCCTGCAGAGCCCAGGAAAAGCCCATATCACTGAGATGTTGGCTATGCCCCCTTCTGGACCTACTTTACCAATAGTTAAACAATAGAAACAGAAGTTAGAAATGTGGAAAATATAAAGGATAAATGCTAAAATGGAGATTTGTTGAAGTAGATGTTAAATATTGTTATTATAGTACTAATATTATTGTGATGAATTATGATTGCCTAAAGACAGTAGTTTGATGGAAATTGAATTTTTTATATTTTATATAAATAAAACATATTTTATATAAATAAAACAAATAAAACATGGAAAAAGAAGAAGATAGCCATGGCTTATGCATCAAGCAAGGCATTACTCTTGGGATGCCACTGCTAGTGGGAATAAAGTATCAAATAGTGAGACAAATCACTTAGTCTGCAGAATCCAATATTCACTCTTGGAAACTTTTTTTTCAAATATTTTTATTTTATTTTTAATATTTACATAATACTTTCTATTGTTTTCAGGTGCGATAACATCCATATATTCACATTTTTACATTTATGACATCCTATCTCTTATTGTTGATTTATGTTTCTTTTTTGTATCCAATTGTACCAGTTCATCCAAATAGCATCGTAATCCGAGTCCTTTGAATTGTTCAGTTCCATTTCTGCACATTCATAGATTTTCCCGATTAAATCCTTGTCGCTGAGGATCTGTGGATTTTTCCATTTTTTTTTTTGCATAGACTATTCTTGCAGCTGTTATAATGTGTAACATCAGATATTTGATATTTTTCTCATAAGTTACTAATAATGCCTAATAAAAAGAACTCTGGAGTACATTCAATTTCAACATTAGTTATTTCTTGTAACCACTTTCTAAGTTGTATCCAATATTTTTTCGCTTCGGGGCATAACCACCATTGATGGAAGAAGGTGCCCGGTTCTTTTTTACACTTTCAGCATAACTGATTGTAATTTGGGTATATCTGAGCCAATCTTTTCAATGCTAATTGTCACCGATATAACATTTTGTATTGATTCTCTTTATTGTTGATTTAGTCATTTTAGTATTTCTCTTCCAAATTTGTTCCCATGTCGCCAGATAAATATTACGACCAATGTTTTTCAGCGATCATCGGTTCTTTGACTATTTCCTCGTGTTTTTCATATTCTATTAGGTATTTATAGATTTTTGATATTATTTTTTCCTCTGGGCCTGTTAATAATTTGTCTAATTGTTGAGTTTGACTGTCAATACCTGCCCCTTCTGAATCTTTTTTATACCTTGTTGAAATTTGTAGATAGATCCACCAGTCTATATTTATAATTTTGTTTCATCAATACTTCTCTACTTTTCAATTTATCTTGGTAACATTTTAAGAGTTGCCTCTTATTTTACATCTGCCTTCTTAATTTATTAAATTACAAATTGTTATTGTAATATCCAGTCAAAAGGTCTGTTGTAATTTTGTACAACTGCTACATACAGTATGCTTTCACAACTTTTCAGTAGTAGAATGGAGGAGTAGGAGGAGAAAGAGGAGTAGGAGTTCTCAATGTCAGCTCATCCAGGTCTCTCAAGTTCCATTCCTATTTTTTGCAGGTTTAAATCTTGAATTTGCATTATTCTCCTCTATATTTGGCAAGATCCCATCTGCCTTGTATATTTTCTTGTGTGCCCTGCAGAATCTTGTCAGGAGGATTGTGCTTGGTCAATCTTAAAATATAAATAGAAAAAGAGCCCATCTGGCAAAAAAGCTGGTGCAATTAACCAGAGTTTTTCAGACTGATTATGATGGGGAGATTATGTTGTGAATAGTAATACTGATATCATAGCTGAAATTGCCAGCAGCATTGATTTCAGATGAATGACTCTTAATCGGTGTTTAAAGTTGAAATTTCCTGCTTCATACACAATATTTTTCTGATAGAAGGTGGAAAATCTACACCTCACTTTTACCTGAAAATAACAGCAAAAGATTATCAGAGTCAATTGACACAGATTTTTTTACTTGCAGCTTTTTTCCTATCAGTATGACTTCTCTATTTTGTATTTGCAAATCCATACTCCCTGTTATGACCTGAGAAGCTTGGAGGTTTTCACTCCAGTCTGACCAGGAACTCAAGCAGTTAAATCTGACTGGCACCCTATTTAAGGGGCTCCCTATTTAAGGGGCTCCCTGACTGGCTCCTGATTTAAGGGGCTCCCTGCCTATAGCAGGACCTTGCTGATGTTTTCTCGCTTTGACCAATAAAGAGCGGAAGCCACTAAACCTTCTCCAGCTTCTTTAGTAGAGGGACTTAACACTCCCCCTTTCCCCAAACCAGAGGTGATAAGACTTGTGGACTTCAACTCCCAGAATTCCTGGCTGGCTCAGGAGTTCTGGGAGTTTAAATCCATAAGACATAAAAGAGCTATATTGTTCCCCACCCCTGTGAGTCTAAACCAATATTTTAAAAACTTAGCAATTTTAAGATGTTTGGATTTCCATTTGAAGACCACAGATCTTAAAGTTGCTAAGTTTGAAAAGGACTATTCTAAATTATAGATCAACTCCCATTCTGTATCTTTCCCATATTTTAAGAATTGGTTTAGACATTTTTGTTTTTGTTGTTAAGATTTTAAGAGAGACAAATTCCAGCCATTTCAGGAATAAATGTAACTAACTTTGCTTTCTCTCAATGGACTTCACCTCCATTTGCAGCATGCCAAGAAAATCCATGACTAGATTTTTCCTAAACATGGTAGAATGTTGTGAAATCCAGCAGCATTAGAAATTCTGGAGAGCAAATTTGTAACATTCGGGGCTAAAAGAAAAAGTACTGCCAGCTGGGGAGATTAGAAAAGGAAAGAATGTTTGGCAGTTCCCTATAATGGACTATTGGATAAGTTGCTGGGCATTTTCCTGCATAACACAAAGGACAGGCAAAAAGAACACACAAAGAGAAGTCACTGTGGGTGTGGTTTTCTTAACCACAAGACAAATTTGGCTGCCTTTCCAGTGTATGTGTCATATATACTTATTAAGTAAAGATCTCATTATCAAGTTTGTCTCCTAATCTTTCAGGCACTTTGTTTATAAAACTTTACATGTATTTTTCTGTCTGATTCAACTATTTTCTTTTTCTTAAATGGAAACATTTAAAAATACAGTAGTAGCAAAACTACCTTGAGTATTGACTATGGTATGTGCCATACTGATTTTACAAATACCATTTCATGCTATTCACAACTGAGTTTTCCTGCAAATATAAGAACTGTTATTGTTTCCTGGCTCCTGTACCCACCATGTTTAACCCTGACAAGGAAAGAATTTATTTGGACTGAACATTTTATGGAATTTTGCTTCAGTATAGCAAAATAATTTCTCCCACATGCCCTGAGATCTTTTGTTGTTGTTATTGTTGTCTCAACCCATGAATGTATTTTATTATCTGGACTCTGTATTTTATTATCTGAGCTCTCAGGTAGTCCACAACTTATGACTGGTCATTTAGTGACCATTCAAAGTTATGATAGACCTCCACAGGGCTATTTTTGACCTGGATTCAAAGTTTCAATGGCCAGACAACCTTCACCCTGGTCACATTGTTGGCATTTTGGGCACATGGCAAGCAAACTGCATTTACCATGATTTGCAAGGTCACAAGACTGTGTTTTATGGCATTTTGAGCCAGAAACTGGGATTTACTTAGGAGTTTTCAGCAAAAAATCCCCCACCCTTTGTACAACAACAAATACAAATACAGTGGAACCTCGACATACGAGCAGCTCTACTTACGAGCTACTCGAGATAAGAGCTGGGAGGGGAGCGACATTTTTGTTCGCCTCCCGAGCTCACATTCGGGATACGAGCGCCAAGGAGCTGTCTCCTGAAGCCGAACGCTAACTTCCGCGTTCGGCTTCAGGAGACAGCTCCTTGGCGCTCGTATCCCGCGTGTTTTAAAAGGTTGCAGCCGGCCTGGGGGGTTCGGGGGGGTGCTGGCAAGCCCCCCAGGCCGGCTGCGACGTTTTAAAACACGCGCGCCGCTTCGCAGCTGTCTCCTGAAGCCGAACTTCCGCGTTCGGCTTCAGGAGACAGCTGCGAAGCGGCGCGCGTGTTTTAAAACGTCGCAGCCGGCCTGGGGGGCTGCGACGTTTTAAAACACCCGCACCGCTTCGCAGCTGTCTCCTGAAGCCGAACGCTAACTTCCGCGTTCGGCGGCAGCGGGTTTTTTTTGTTGTTGCACGGATTAATTGACTTTACATTGTTTCCTATGGGAAACAATGTTTCGTCATACGAGCGTTCCGACTTACGAGCCTCCTTCCGGAACCAATTAGTCTCGTAAGTCGGGGTTCTACTGTACAATATTTTTCTGAGTATGAGACACATCTTTTTACTCTCCAAAAGAGAGTGAAAACTTGAGTGAATCTTACACACTGAATGTAGCCCCACCCAACCAGTGATGTTTGCTGATGTCTTCTCATTATTACAGATGATGTAAACAAATGAATAAAAGTGTTAGCTTGTTATGAAGTAAGAAATTCTACAAGGGCAGAATGAAACATAATGACTGTAATATTATAAACTGCCAAGAGATGGCAGTACTAACAAACTAGAAATATTGAAGTGATCTTTAGCATTTTTCTTTCACTTTGGTAAAAAAAATGCTGTGGGAAGCAATGATGCATTAGTGTCCTTAAGCCAGGAATGGCACGTGGAACCATATCTGAGGGCATGCAAGGCTTTCCCCTATGTCAGCTCCAGCATGCCAGCTGATTTATTTATTATAAACATAATTATTTTATTTATTTATTTATTTTTTTATTCTATTTTTTTATGCCGCCCTTCTCCTTAGACTCAGGGGGACTTACAACATGTTAGCAGGAGCACTTTTTAACAGAGCCAGCATATTGCCCCCACTGCTTAGAGCAGTGATAGCAAAGCTTTTGGCTCTGATGCCGAAAAGGGCTTGCATGTGTATGAGCGTGCTCACACCCACAATGCAATGCCCTGCGCATGGACACAACTGCCCCTCCCTGTGCATGCACAGAGCCAGCCTATTGCCCCCATAATCCGGGTCCTCATTTTACCCACCTCGGATGGATGGAAGACTGAGTAAACCATGAGCCGGTGATGAGATTTGAACTGCTGACCTACAGATCTACAGTCAGCTTCAGTGGGCTGCAGTACAGCACTCTACCTGCTGCGCCACCCCGGCTCATTTTTTTTTGCCTTTTCGGCCATTTTTGCTCTTCCCACTTATGTGTTCACCCTCAGCTTTTCTGAAGGCTTTTCTACCTGATAACAAAGCTCCAAATCAGTCTGGACATTTGTTATCAGCTACAGAGGCCTCCAGGAAATTAATAATAATAATAATAATAATAATAATAATAATAATAATAATAATAATAATAATAATAATAATATAATAAATAATATATTAGATTTTGTACGCCGCCCCTCTCTGCAGACTCGGGGCGGAAAGCCTTTCCAGCTGCAGAAGAAATGGGCCAAGGTGTGCGAGGCCTGGTTGCAACTATCTGAAGGTAAGTAGTAGGGCAGTAGTAAGTAGTAAGTAGTAGGGTAGCTCCACTTCCTTTCATTTCTAAACTTCCAATTGGCCAGTGGGGCCTATTTTCGCCATCCCCAAGCTTCAGGAGGCTTATGCGCATGTACAGAGAGGGGCAGTGGGAGTTGTGTGCACGCTCATACACACGCAAGCCCTTTTCGGCATCAGAGCCGAAAAAGGTTTGCTATCACTGTTTTGAGCAGTGGGGGCAATATGCTGGCTCTGTTAAAAAGTGCTATTGCTAACATGTTGTAAGCCCCCCTGAGTCTAAGGAGAAGGGCGGCATAAAAAAAAATCGAATAAATAAAATAAAATAAATAAGCAACATGACATGATAGAATTTTTGATTTAAGTTCCTTCAACTGAAATTCAATGCCAAATGTATTATTTATGGGGATGACTGTGTTTGTGTGTTGTTGTCAGCATTGTGTATTGCTATACCAAAAAAAAAGGGTGTTGGTTCTTATCTGATACGCCCATTTTCCAAGAATCGAAGGAAGAGTCCAGAACGGGTTGTTCTATCTATCTATCTATCTATCTATCTATCTATCTATCTATCTATCTATCTATCTATCTATCTATCTATCTATCTACCTATATTAATTAATTAATTAATTAATTAATTAATTAATTAATTAATTAGAATTATATGCTGCCCCTCTCCAAAGACTCGGAGCGGCTCACAATAAGAAACGGTACAAATCCAATACATTGAAACAATTTAAAACCCTTAATATAAAAAACAATAGAAACATAGAAGACTGACGGCAGAAAAAGACCTCATGGTCCATCTAGTCTGCCCTTATACTATTTCCTGTATTTTATCTTAGGATGGATATATGTTTATCCCAGGCATGTTTAAATTCAGTTACTGTGGATTTACCAACCACGTCTGCTGGAAGTTTGTTCCAAGGATCTACTACTCTTTCAGTGAAATAATATTTTCTCACGTTGCTTTTGATCTTTCCCCCAACTAACTTCAGATTGTGTCCCCTTGTTCTTGTGTTCACTTTCCCATTAAAAACACTTCCCTCCTGAACCTTATTTAACCCTTTAACATATTTAAATGTTCCGATCATGTCCCCCCTTTTCCTTCTGTCCTCCAGACTATACAGATTGAGTTCATTAAGTCTTTCCTGATATGTTTTATGCTTAAGACCTTCCACCATTCTTGTAGCATACATACAATCATACATCTAGCCTCATAACTCTATGGAATAGGCTGAATTTTCTGAGGGCCCACCTTCTTGGTGGCATTCCTCAGTTGTAAAAAGAAGTCCAAAGTGAATGGCATCCCCTCAGAATTGAATCCATGATCCATAGCCTGACAAAGTGTAAGAAACCTGCATAAATACGAAACACCACGGCCTCCTCAGACAGACAGCCAAGACCAGGGACTGGACCCTTCCTTCGATTCTCGGAAAATGGGCACATCAGGTAAGAACAAACTCCCTTTTCCCCTCACTTCGAAAGAAGAGTCCAGGATGGGACATACCAAAGGTAATGAGTTCGGTAGAACAGGCACAGTGACAGACAGCATCTGATTATGTCCAAGAACATCACTGGTAGCGGAACCGAATCTGGTGCCACCTCCCGCTCTGCAAAGAGAAAATCCTTCTGCTCCCCAGACTGCTGGGGAAGCAAGAGATCATTAGCAGACGGGCCCAACCTTACGGTGGCTTTAGCCTTGGCCAACAGCTGATGAATGAAGAGTTGAGGATGGGACATACCAAAGGTAGTGAGTCCAGTAGGACAGGCACTATTCACAGCTCCTTGGCTCCTCCAACACTCGTTGCAACACCCACCAGCAGAGGCAATCGAATCAATCCATCTGAATGAAGTGACAGATGAATGGAGAAACCGATGTCGCTGCCCGGCATAATCTTCTTGATCATTGCCTGAGTAAACCGGGCAGCCATTATGGCAGCACTCCTGCCATTACACCTTTTTTTTCCATTTTTTTTATTTTTATCCTCTACATCATATACATATACCTTAAAATATTAAAATAAAATACATAGTTGTAGATTTTTATCAATCATTCAAAACTCTGCATCTTATTTTGCACTTACACCAGTAATCGGTAGCCAAAAATTTTACTGCCACACTGTGGGTATGGCTTATTTTGTGGGTGTGGCATGCCGGCCATGTGATCAGGTGGGAGAGGCTTGAACGATCATCATCGTTTAAGTGAACTTGTAAATCCTCAACTTACAACCTTACAAGTGTCATTCACTGGGGTGACAATTTGCTTTGTGTTTCCCGTGTTCTCCTCCCTGGGTCACCCCCTTGTCTCAGGCTGGGTAGCTAAGCGAACGCGTGCTGCCAGAAGCATAAATGCTGCCAGCGCCGCTTCCACCCACGCCTTCTGCTTGCACCTCAGGTGGGAAGTGGCCGCGTGAGGCTGGAGGGGAGCTGGGCAGGAGAGAGGGAAGCTCGTCCCAGGCCAGGAAGGAGGAAAGAGGAAAAAAGCAAGGAGCGCAGGCACAGCAGCAGCAGCAGGGAAAATAAGAAGAACCGATCTGACCAATAATCCAGGAAGTGACAGCCGTCAATCAGCTGGAGCTGCGCACGCATCTTCATTTCTGCCGGTGGAACTGTATTCCTGCCTGCTGCCCACCCCTGCCTTACACAAGCTATCATGTCAGCCCCCCTTTTTTCTCCTTGCACTCCCCTCCCTATCTTCTCTACCTACTTTCTTTCTAACTCTTTCACTCTGCCTCTACCTCTCTCTACTCCTTCTCTTCCTCCCCCTTCTATTCTCTCTTCCACCTTCTTTACCTTTCCCAGAGTGGTTTTGTCCTAACTCATCTCATATTTGGCAGCCTTCCATCCTTCCGAGGTGGGTAAAATGAGGACCCGGATTGTGGGGGCAATAGCCTTGCTCTGTTAAAAAAGTGCTATTGCTAACATGTTGTAAGCCACCCTGAGTCTAAGAAGGGCGGCATAAAAATTGAATAAATAAATAAATAAATAAATAAATAAATAAATAAATAAATAAATAAAATATTCTCAAATTTTAAAATAACAGTGGTTCTTTCAAAAATTCTTATTATTATGACATTTACTTATATAAGACTCTTTATTCTAGGTATACGTCACCAAGAAGAAAAACCTACTTCCATTTCCAGTATTCTTTTCTTCTTCATCTCAGTGTTTTCATTAATCATATTTTCCTCTCTTCCTCTACTGTTTCTTTCTCTATTTGTGCCCCGAGGCTGGCAGGATGCGCATTAGCAGGGGCTTTTGCCAACTTCTCGGCGGCGAAGAGCAGCCCTTGTGTTGAAACATAGCGGGGGATTACCCATCCATCTTAAGCTAGGGAAGAAGAATAGATATGATTGAAATAGTAACAATTTCTAGAAGTCAGACTTAGATACCCCACCACCCCCAGGAAGGCCAGCCACTGCCAGGCAATTAGACCTGACTGCCCTGGGTAACCTGTCAGAAATGCTATGCAGATGACAAACCAAGGACAGGCTTATGCCAGTGTCCTGCCACTTCAGGAGTAGAGGTTGAATCGGTAAAGAGTTTGTTCCTATCACCCATGGAAGGCAGTCTGAAGCTCAAGGCTGGCGTGCCTGCACAAATGGAGGAAGGGGTATGACAAGTCAGGGACCCCTTCTGCAGCCCAGTGCAGAGTAAGGCCAAGGTGGGCTGAAAGCACCACTCCATACAACCTCACCTTTGACCAAAACAATGCACCAATCTGGATCTACGGATAATCTGGGTATCTAAAGGCATGCTTACTGGGCCTGTAAATGAAACTACAGTGGTATCTCTATCTAAGAACGCCTCTACTTACGAACTTTTCTAGATAAGAACCGGGTGTTCAAGATTTTTTTGCCTCTTCTCATGAACCATTTTCCACTTACAAACCCGAGCTTCCGAAACTGTAACTGAAAGGGAGGCCTCTCTAGGAATCTCCTGGGAGGAAACAGGGCCTCCACCCTCCCTGTGGTTTCCCCAGTCACACACATTATTTGCTTTTATATTGATTCCTATGGTAAAAATTGCTTCTTCTTACAAACTTTTCTATTTAAGAACCTGGTCACGGAACAAATTAAGTTCATAAATAGAGGTACCACTGTATCCAGAAAGGAGAAATTTTGTCTCCTAAACTGTTGCTGTCAAAAATGATTGCAGGTTAACGACCAGAAAACCAGATATCCATAAAATTGCCACACACACAAAAAAAAATCTCCAAACTGAGCAGTTTAAGCAAAAAGCAAATGGCATTTGTGCCAAAAAAAGGGTGACCCTTAGGAGTGAAAAACAGTGATCTTTTATTGATTGATTGATTTTGCCCAATACACAATGAGGATCTTAGTGGGTATACACCTGGTAAAATACATAATGAAGGTTATAGAGAATATACTCATAGTAAAGTATATCTAAGAAAGAAGAGAAGAGAAGATATAGAAATAAAACATATCAATGAAAGAATAGAAGAAGAGATATAGGAATAGAAGAAAGGTATAGGAGATATAGGAGAGCAATAGGACAGGGGATGGAAGGTACTCTAGTGTACTTGTACTCGCCCCTTACTGACCTCTTAGGAATCTAGATAGGTCAACCGTGGATAGTCTAAGGGTAAAGTGTTGGGGGTTTGGGGATGACACTATGGAGTCCGGTAATGAGTTCCACGCTTTGACAACTCAGTTACTGAAGTCATATTTTTTACAGTCAAGTTTGGAGCAGTTAATATTAAGTTTAAATCTGTTGTATGCTTTTGTGTTGTTGTGATTGAAGCTGAAGTAGTCTCCGACAGGCAGGACATTGCAGTATATGATCTTGTGGGCAATACTTAGATCATGTTTAAGGCGTCTTAGTTCTAGGCTTTCTAGGCCCAGGATTGAAAGTCTAGTCTCATAGGGTATTCTGTTTCAAGTGGAGGAGTGAAGGGCTCTTCTGGTGAAGTATCTTTGGACATTTTCAAGGGTGTTAATGTCAGAGATGCGATATGCGTTCCAAACAGATGAGCTGTATTCGAGGATGGGTCTGGCAAACGTTTTGTAAGCTCTGGTAAGTAGTGAGAGATTGCCAGAGCAGAAGCTACGTAGGATTAGGTTTACAACTCTTGAAGCCTTTTTGGCTATGTTGTTGCAGTGGGCTTGAATGTCAGAGAAGACAGTCCCAAAACCACTGGGAGAAGCCAAAAACAACGGGCGCTCGAAGGCATGCAGCAGATGAGCCAGAAAGGCTTAAAGCGAAGGAGGCTAGCTCCAAAGGCAAGCTACCATCAATCAACAGAAAATCACCTGTCACCTGATTGAGCCGAATAGTGATCGGAGCAGCCCCAGAATAACCTGAGTAATGCGAGGCAGGCTTGAGCAGGGAGGACTAGACAATGCACCCTGCTCCCAAACCCAGCAGAGAATACTGCAGTACAGAGAGAAAACAACAGCCAAAGGCAAGCGAAGCAGGCACTCACAGAACAATGTCTGATGATAGTCCAAGTTGTCCAGGGAAAGGTAAAAGAAAGAAAATCCTAGGAAGGGTCCCAGAAGGATTGAAATAGCTGTAAAAATTAAAGATAAGCCAACCCAAAACTCAAAAGAGTGAAGTTAAAAAATGTGTCCAAGAGCTGAGGACTGGATTGAACGACTGGGGAATGTCACCAAAAGGGTGGGCCCTCAGAAAATTCAACCCAGTCCATAAAGTTATGAGGCTGGATTCTTCCTTCGATGTAAGGGGAAAAGGAAAGATGGTGAACCAGAAAGAGGTGATTTGTGTGATCAAAGTGAGGTGGATGGGCTGTGACCAGTTTCAAATTACAAAGGCTGACCAACTGATTCAGAATCAGTATATACCTAAACTGAAAACTGTTTTAAAAAATGTGACAGCATGACTCCGCTAGGCCTCACATCTTATGAACCACCCAAGAGGCAATTGTGGAGTTTGATCTCACCCATCTTACCTCACCCATCAAACAGTTCACACTTGCCACTTTACCATTTCTTCTTTCCTCTAAACTGAGGGGGCATTTTAATGCTAATAAAATACAGTGGTACCTCTACTTACGAACTTAGTTCCGTGACCAGGTTCTTAAGTAGAAACATTTGTAAAAAGAAGCAATTTTTCCCATAGGAATCAATGTAAAAGCAAATAATGCGTGCAATTGGGGAAACGACAGGGAGTGGGGAGGCCCTATTTCCTCCTAGGAGGTTCCTAGAGGCCCCTTGGAGACTTCTCCCCATCTTTACCGGCCCTGTTTCCTCCCAGGAGATTCCTAGAGAGGCCCCATGGAGGCTACTCCCCGTCTTTTCCGGTTACAGTTTCGGAGGTTTGGGTGTTGTAAGTAGAAAATGGTTCTTGAGAAGAGTAAAAAAGTTTTGACCACCTGGTTCTTATCTGTTGTGGTTAGCTTTGGCCCAGCTCCTGCCCCAAGGAATGTGCAGGTGGATGTGGGGGAAACATCCACATGCCGCAGGCCTGTTTTGCTCCCGATGGAATCTGCCGACAAAGCCTCCTCTGACCAAGGAAGCGTGAGTGACAGGGAAGAGGGGAGTTTGGCAGACAGCCTAGGAGGAGATCAATCATCTGTATCATCCCTGGATTCTAAACAAGAATTAATGACACATCCCTACATGCGTAGAGTGATGCATAGGAGACAACAACTGAAGGATTATTACAAGAGAAAATGAGGCCACCTGTGATTGGGTGGGGCTACTGTAATTAGTGCTACAGATAAAAGTACAGCTTGGTGTTTTAGCCTCAGGGCAGTTTATCTGATTCATTGTTTCGTCAAGATCGTGGTTTTTGTGCTGTTCAAGATTGTGTGTGGACTCTCTGGACTTTAGAATTGGACTCAATTTCCCAGTTATTGAGTGAGCAATTGGATTGCATTTAACCTGTGTCTTGTGTGTACCAGAAAATCCCTTTGACATTTAAAAAGGGAGCTGTTTCTGTTTTTCTGTTTATAAAAACTTTTGGGTTTTCCTTTTATCGTGTGGTGTGTGTCTTCCTGGACTAATTACCCTGTAATTACGGGCGGTTGAAACATGCCGGCAGAACATTATCTAGAAAAGTTCGTAAGTAAGAGGCATTTGTAGGTAGAGGTACCACTGTACTATGTAGATCGCAGCTAAAGACACTGTTGATGATAGCCACTGGAAACATGGAAGCTGCTTGGTTTAATGATGAAGCAGGACCACATGGTTTGAGGTCCTGTGGGGGAGACAGGGGTAGAGAGTGGGGGAGGGCGGAGAGGGAGAAGGAGGGAGGAAGAGAGAGGGAGAGAGATATTGTATTCTGATTGCTTTTCAGACTCCCAAGGGGTCATGCAGAGGTAACTCTGAAGGTTCCCTTTGAAGTCCCAGGTTTGGTGGAGCTGGGTGGTGCAATCTCTCCAAGTGCCATGTGGTGAGTTCTGTTGCTAGATGGGTAGAGGACTAATCCTATCATGTCCTGAGGGCCATGTCTTAATCCCAACACCCTGGAGCCGAAGGAAGGGGACAGGGAGCTGCAGACAGCTGTTTTGTCTTTAAAACATGTTTCTCCTTTTCTCATCCAGGGAAATATAATATTTTTAATATTTTGTAAAATATTTCATTCTTCTAGGAAGGGGACGGGTGCTAACTTTCTTTGACATAGAACAGGAAGTCATTACAGTTTTCGGAAGCTTGTCTATTTTTGGCAGAAGTATGTAGCAAATCTCCGAGTCTTCGGAGAGGGGCGGCATACAAATCCAAATAATAATAAATAAATAAATGGTGATGATTATGTGGAGAAGTAAATACCGATAATAAAAGAGCTAATTCCAAACTGTTTCATTTATTAAAATATTTCTTTAAAATAAAAATATGGAGGTAGGGGCAGTATTTTTCTTTCAGCTTTAATTATAGTTAAGAGATTCTTAAAATAATTGAAAAAATAATTGAACAACAAAGTTTATAAACATCAATAGAAAATTGTCATTTAAAAATTACAAAGCATATAACAGTTTGGAAAATAGAGTAAAACAGAGCTGGAAAGAAACTATAGGAACAAATTAGTTTTCTTGTAGGAGTGGGTGATGCATTCGAACCAGCGAGGAAAGGAAACTGATTCACAGGAATTCCCCACCACTATTGTCGCCTTCTCTTGCCACAAATGCCACCTTTGCTTCTCAGACTGCAAGCGAGTACAATCAAGGTACACCTCTGGGAAGATCGATGTTGTTGTTGAACAATTGAAGAATCATGGAGAAAAGCTAACCTCTGGGGACCTCATGCATAGCTAATCTCATACATAGTTCCCCCCCCCCCAATTATATTTCTTCCCTGCTTCTCTTCTTATCCAAGTGCTTCTTCCTTTTTTCATTTTCTTTCCCTCTATACGTCTGACAAGTACATATCTAGCAAGTGCAAACTGGTCAACTGCAATGGGAAGAAAACCCACAGGGCATATTAGACAACTTAGCAGAGATTGTGCCAGTTTCTAGCAAAGCAGACTTCAACAAAAAGGTGAAAACTGACCCTGGATGTCCAAATCAAAACACGGTGGTACCTCTACCTAAAAACGCCTCTACTTACGAACTTTTCTAGATAAGAACCAGGTGTTCAAGATTTTTTTGCCTCTACTCAAGAATAATTTTCCACTTACAAACCCAAGCCTCCAAAACTGTAACTGGAAAAGGCAGGGAGAAGCCTCTGTGGGGCCTCTCTAGGAATCTTCTGGGAGGAAACAGGGCCGGAAAAGGCAGGGAGAAGCTTCCACAGGGCCTCCCTAGGAATTTCCTGGGAGGAAACAGGGCCTTCCCTCCTCCCTGTGGTTTCCCCAATTGCACACATTATTTCCTTTTACATTGATTTCTATGGGAAAAATTGCTTCTTCTTACAAAACTTTCTACTTAAGAACCTGATCACGGAATGAAGTATGTTCTTAAGTAGAGGTACTACTGTATTAAGTTATTGCTTAGAATGCCAGCAAAGCAGGATGGGCCTCTAGTTTATTTCTAGTTCTCTTACTTAGGTGATGAAAGCTCCTTGTCTCCACTGTTTCTTAAAAGCAGGCAGGCTGATTCTTCGGGGCCCTTCTCCTTCATGAATGGTTCCATTGTGTAAAACATCCTCCTCCATTTCTTCACCCTGGCTGGATCTGAGACTAGAAATACACTTGAGAGAGATTAACACTCCCACTTTTATTTTGAAGGATAAGCGTCTACTTGAAAGGGGAGAGGCAACTAGGGAAAGGCAAGCAACAGTGATTTCCTTCTTTCTCTATCCCTTTAGCAGAAACTGCAACTGGGGTGAAGCACTTCTTTGCTAGTGCCATCTTTTCTTCAAAGTTAAGAACCTATCCCATCTAGCCAGAAATTTGTGGAGTGGCCAACTGAATACATCTGGAGTCTCAGCCCTCTCCTCATTCCTAGATCCCTTCCTAGCAATTAATATTAAGCCCCGCAGGCTTAAAGGCCACATCTATGCAGCCAATGAAATATGCTTTCATGAGTGCCACACAAATCAGCTCTTTTCCTCTAGCAGATCCCTGTGCCGTCTTGTTAACAAAACAGGGAAGAGCAGCTTCACTGACAGTTTACTGGAGGGCAAGTTAAGGTGTGGTGATTAGTGGATTTGTCCGCCAGTGGAAAAACATCCACCAATTACTCCCCTTGATGTGGGCTAGGAAAGGAGACAGGTTCTAAGAAAGGCTACAATAGCAGGTTTAATCACTTCCCTGAACTCTTATAAGCACCAGGCATTTATTTCTATGTTGACCTGACATACAAGTCTCTATAGAGCAGTGTTTCCCAACCTTGGCCACTTGAAGGTATCTGGACTTCAACTCCCAGAATTCCCCAGCCAGCATTCGCTGGCTGGGGAATTCTGGGAGTTGAAGTCCAAATATCTTCAAGTGGCCAAGGTTGGGAAACACTGCTATAGAGAAGTCCAGGTCTGCTGCTTTCTCCAGCAATTTGGGTGCTGCTGTTCCCCTTTTGTGGACCTTCATGGCTCGTCTACTGGAAGTCCTCCTAGATTTGCAGCTCCTGTATGACGAGAAGGTGGTAATTGTGGCCAAAGGATCTTTTCACAATCACTCACATTTCGCTCACTTCTCAATTGAATTATTGCCATGTAGTGAGGCTGTAACACCTAGTCCAGAAAGAAACAGCTGGAGTTAGTTGTGGGTGTTTTCTAATTTTTCCATTGTAGAAAGTTAGCGCCCATCCCTCTCCTAGAAGAATGAAATATACTATGAAATATTAATAAGGCAGAATATTTCCCCTAAAAGAGAAATAGAAATCTTAAGGGACATAGGAACTCAGCCCCAGCAGATATTTTCGTGCCAGCTTATCTAGTACTAGTCAAAAGACCTTCAGCCCCAGGGTGACAGGATTATTCCTCATACAAGATCCGAACCAGAACAAAGCCATTAAGCCATAATAGGAATCACCCAGTAAGATTCAACCAACCCTGGGAAGACAACCTACAAAGTTACCCCTGCATGGCCCCATGTGAGTTTGACAACCAATCAGAATACATTTCTTTCACAGGGACAGGAAACAAGTTCAAATCCTAAGAGAGGGTATTCATTTCTCTTTCTCTCTCACCGATGTGCTTAATTGCCTAGGACAGTGTTGGCGAACTTTTTTTGGCTCGAGTACCGAATGGGTGCGCGTGTGTGTGTGGCCACACTCATAATGCAATGCCCTCACCCTGTGCATTCAGACAACCCCACAGGTGCCCCCCCCCCCCCCGCATGCTCACAAGTCTCCGGACTTCCAGTAGGCCTATTGGGCTGCTTTTCACTCCTCAGGATTCAGGAGAGCTTCCTCAGGCCTGGGGATGGCGAAAAATGGCCCAACGGTCATTTCTGAGGCTTTCCTGAAGCATGGAGAGAGCAAAAATGCCCCCAAATCAGCTGCCCTATATAGGGCAACATCTTGTGTGTCGTCACTGGCCTAGGACCTCAAACTATGCAGTCCTTTCCACCATTAAACCATCTTTCAAAATGGCTTCCATGTTTCCAGTGTCTTTACTTCCATTTGGAAGTAAACTCAGATGGACATTTCTTCCAACTCCGTATAAAACCATGATTTTGAAAACCACACTAGTTCCCAGGTAACTTTTGGGTACAACTGAAGGTTTTGGCTGTCATCTTTAAATCCTCAAATGATTCAGAAATTTGACATCTGTAAGATTACTCCCCACCTATCCCTCAATACTCATTAGAAATTTAGGCAAAACATGACATTTTCATTACATCTTGGGGACTGGAATGATCCATTTGGTTCTAACAATTTCTAGAAATTTTCTTTATTTGATTATTCACACACATATTAAATTCCAAGGCTTATATAGTTAATTTTTATGTTATTGCTACTTATTATCTTTTGAATAATCTTAACCCTATCTACAGTTGCTGGGAATATGTACATTGATCAGAGTTGTCTTGGATTATATTATTTTATAAGCCTAATAAACTAAGTAAATAAGAAATGGCAGCTGAGCACAATAGAGAGAGAAACTGGCAGTGGGCAGAAGGATGTGTATCCACGGTGAACCAAACAGCCAATAGGAGTTGAGTACATCTCAGCCTTTGCTGCTCCATCACCACGGAAGCAACATAAGCCATGCATATAACAAGGTTTATGCTGCAAATCATGGGGATCAATACTTCCACACTGAATTTAAAAACAACCCCTAAATTACCTACGTGAAGGAAAGATCACGTGAAATCAATGTGCCCTTCAAAAACAGTTAAATCCGAAATCTTCAACCCAAGATTATGGGGATATATGGATGTGGAACCAGCTCCCCCCCCCTCCCCCCGGAGATTAGAACTGCCCCCACCCTCCTTGCCTTTCGTAAACTCCTTAAAACCCACCTCTGCCGTCAGGCATGGGGGAATTGAAACATCTCCCCCGGGCCTATACAGTTTATGCATGGTATGTTTGTGTGTATGTTTGCTTTTAATAATGGGGTTTTTAGGGGGTTTTCTTAAATTATTAGATTGGTTGTACATTATTTTATTATTGCTGTGAGCCGCCCTGAGTCTACGGAGAGGGGCAGCATACAAATATAATAAATAAATAATAAATAAATAAATGTGCCCTGGAATTAAGGAGGTAGTATGTAGCAATCACTGCTGGTGCTTGCCTAATTTTTCGCAGATCAGTCCTGTTTTAAAACCATCCAAATTGGCTCTCATGAAAAAAGTGTTTGGATGACCCTGTGTTTAAACTGAAGAAGTGAGAAATGCTCCCTCCACTTTATTTATGCCGTTTGACTTTATACATTTCTGTCATGTCTCTCATTACAGTACTTTCTTGCATTCCAAGCTGAAGTGCCTCAATTGTGCTATTTCCCCTAACATTTTGGCTGTCCTTTTCTGCAGCTTTGTCAATTTTAAGGAACAATAAGCACCAAGCAAAACTCCAAGCACAGATCCACCACTCTAGGCTTGCTTGCCACTCATATGGACAGGCAGAAACTGTGGAAGCCATTAGAAGCAGCAGCAGCAGCTGCTCCTCCTCTTCCGCTTAAATACACAAAGCAACCTGGGGAGAAAGCATTAGGAGACCCCTCTGCATACCCATTCACTGACCAGATTCACACACAAGGTAGTGAACCAAAGTCGTGGTTTACAGGACAGATTTACATCACCAAATTGAAATGATTGGTTAACAGAGCATGCAGGCCAGCAATTTACCCACCCCATTTTCTGTGAATTTTAAGTTCACAGGACCCAAGTTACCTTAAACTTCTACAAGTACAACCTGTGTGGTCATATTCAAGCTTTGGCATAGGGCAGTGATGGCGAACCTTTTTTTCCTCGGGTGCTGAAAGAGCGTGCACGCACGCTATTGAGCATGCACAAGTGCCCACTTCAATAATTCAGTGCCTGGGGAGGGTGAAAACAGCTTCCCCCCTCCCTGGAGGCCAGAAATGGCCTGTTTCCCAACTTCTGGTGGGCCCAGTAGGCTCCTGTCTCCAGGCTCCAAAGGCTTCCCTGGAGCTGGGGGAAGGTTAAAAACGCCCTCCCCCACCACCCCCGGAGGCTCTCTGAAAGCCAAAAACACCCTCCAAGAGTCTCTGTGCAAGCCAAAAATCACACATGCACATTGGAGCTGAACTAGGGCAATGGCTCATGTGCCAGCAGATATGACTCCGCCTGCCACCTGTGGCACCCGTGCCATACATTCGCCATCACTGGCATAGGGTAACACATGATCTTTGCCACTCTGTTCTGTGACAGAGTGTGCTAGCAATCAATGTTGGCTTGAAGTAGCTCTACCTTTTATTTCTTCTCCCAATGATTTTCAGTACAGGGGTCATCCCAAGGATTTCATGGTCAACACTGAAAATGGGTTTTTGTCCATTCTCTCTGTTTAATAAAACATTCACTGATAAGATGCTTTTCCTTCAAAATAAAAGTTGCTACATTAAACATCTGGTTATCAATGAAGACAAGTGCATTCATCTGCATGTGTATTTAGCTTAAAAACTCTGGAATGTTGCTGAACAATAATCTTTGCTTCCCACAGAAATGCAAACTCTTTAGTATTGTGGTTAACACCATACGGAGGCCATTGCAATTCCTTCTGCAATATTTCTAGCAGATCCCCAGGGTGTGTTTTCAAATGAGGGGGAGAGGAATGAATTCAAAATAATGTCTTCTTTATTTTGGGTATAGAAATCAAGAGATAGATCAGCAAGGTAGCACTTTTGTTATAAAATTTCCCCAGTACAACCATGGACATTAAATAACCAAAAACCTGCTCTTCATTTTGCCCAAACAGCATTATTCCTGTCTGTGGCTTTGCAGGTATGATAAACACCCAATGGCCTGTTTTAATAGAGAATTGGCCCCTCTGCTGATTGTGCTTTTAGGTTAGTCCCAGATGCAGCACAAAATTTTTGACCACTTATTCTGTGGCTCAAAATATTCATTTCTCTGAAGTTTAAGTTTCCTCAGTATTTTCTCAATATAAAGCAATAGTGACCAGGAGGATTCAAGTCGTGGGGTTATTTTCAATTGATTGGCCAGGACTTTTGACTGCCAACTATTTAAGAGTATTAGCAATAAATATTCTCCTCACCTTGCAAACAGACAATACAATGATGTGCAGAAAGCCTGGGATGTACTTATATTATGTGAGGGAGACATGTTAGCTCTACTCAAACCACCACCACCTGTATACAAAACAATGTTTTGCTGTAGATTCAAAACTTAATCTTAATCTGGATGTAAAATACAAATGCAGATTTTTATTATTATTATTTCAACAAGCGAAATAAAAATGGATTAAAAATAAGACTGTCTCGCTGCGTTTGTTATGAAAATTTAAAAGCAATCGTAGTCTTGCAGGAATTCCTCTTCCCACACCATACAGGGGGCAGCCACATCACCTGTTCCTAAACTTCTTCCATGGTTCCCGTGTCGTTATCCTTCTTCCCAGATGCACAAGAGGCAGAAATCCAACAGATGCATCTTCCGTTGCTGGTTTAAGGGAGCAGCAAATTAAAATTTCTACGGCTAATTTTCTGTCTGTTGTCAATCGCTGTTAAGGGGCCAGAGAAGAAGCGTGCATCACAATAAGATTCATTTGCAATAGAACAAAGTGTTCAAGCGGCTGTCACGTCCGTCCGCCCGCTCCCCCCGCCCAGCCATCAAGATGGCAGCATTCCTTCTGTGCATTCCTCTACACACGCACGCACATACAAACATACACAGAGACAAACCTTCCAGTTTCCAGCATGCACTTCTTCAGCTCAAGACGAAGCAATGCATCTTGGGATTTGTAGTATGGCTCGTTTCATCGGGCATTGGCTTCATATACAAATGCAGGCTATTTTGTATTCAGC
The DNA here is from genome assembly GCF_031021105.1 of Erythrolamprus reginae. Lineage (NCBI taxonomy): Eukaryota > Metazoa > Chordata > Lepidosauria > Squamata > Dipsadidae > Erythrolamprus > Erythrolamprus reginae. The sequence goes on along the minus strand of NC_091963.1, from coordinate 100,438,679 downwards.
GGATGTTTGCTTTCCTTGCATTTTACTATAACTACTATACCTACAATTTCTGTTCGAACTGTCAAGAAATGTCCCCTTATTTCCAGGTTGGTTCCCTTCCTGATTAGTTTCCATTAGTTGCTGTTTGTTCGTTTAAACTTAATGCCACCCTTCTCTTGTTCTGCTCCCAGGTGTTTTGGAGAATAGGTTGACCCCTTTTTCTTTGTGTCAGTCTCTCAAATATTGGAACAACTGCTACCACGTCACCCCTAGTCTTTCTTTGCTTTAAACATCCTTCTTTAATCTGTTGAGATCCTTCTGGATCTTGACCCTAACTTCTGGAATGCTGATTATTCCCACCAGCTTGGGGCCATTTGCAAATTTGAGGAGTTCTTCTTTTATCCCTCATCCAACTTGCTTATGAAGATATTGACTACCTGACTCTGTTGTTTCTTCCCCTATACCCAAAATCTTCAACCTTAAATTATCTACATTTGACCTCTCCCCTTTTCTAAGAGGACTGTAAGGGGTGTGCGTAAGCACACTATATTGTGCATACCATCCCTGTCCTACTGTCTTTTTATCCTTTCTATCACTACTCTCTACACACGTTATATTAATACAAACTATAATTCTATACTTGTGTGACAAATTAATTAATTAATTAATTAATTAAATGAATGAATGAATACATTGAAAAGTACTAGGCCTAATATAGAGCCTTGAGGTATCATGCAGATGCAGTTCTATTAAGTAGAACCTCTAGTCACAACCATAATTCATCCAATTTGGTCATGACCTGAAATTTGGCACTTCCAAAATTTAAAAAAACCGAAGGGGAAAGAGTATGTGTTCATGACCAGATTCAAAAATTTTGTGGATTTTTTTGGTAGGAACCCAATTTGATTGTGGTCAGAAGCATTTGTGACCAGTGGTTCTACTGTACTATTCTTCCTATTAAACCCAGAATTGGGTGGGACCCTGGAGGTCTTCTATCCCAACTCCCTGCTAAAGCGTTCTGAATAAATGGCTGTCTAATATCTTCTTGAAAACTTCCAGTGATGAAGCACTCAAAACTTCTGGAGGCAAGCCATTGATGAATTGCTGTTACTGTAAGGAAATTTCTCATTAATTCTAGATTGCATTTCCCTTTGATAATCTTCTATCAATTACTTCTTCTCCTGCATTCAGATGCTGTGGAAAATAGGTCAACCCCCTCTTGTCTGTGATAGCCCCCAAAATATTGGAAGACTATTATGATGTCACCCTTCTATTTCCTGCAACCATTCGTTGTGAGCCACCCCAAGTCTTCGGAGAAGGGCGGCATACAAATCTAATAAATAATAATAATAATAATAATAATAATAATAATAATAATAATAATGGTTTAGCTTCCAGTTCCCTAATCATCTTTGTTGTCTTCTATATTATTTCTAGAGTCTCAATATGTTTTTTGTAACTGATGACCAGAACTGGATGCAGCATTACAAATGTGGTCTTACAGTTGCAATATAAAGTGGTATCAAATATGGATTAGATATCACTACTTGATGAATTAGTAACTGGCTCACCAACCTTATTCAACATGCAAATTTTGCATTCAAAATTTTAATAGGAAGAACAGTATATGTGTAGTATCCCATTAATATTTTTACTGTAGCCCTATCAGTACTCATTATTTATAAGAACCAATTTACTCACCAATTTTTGGCCAGGTAAAAAGCACATGACTGAAGCTTCATTTTGTAAAAATAATGCTGTTATATATACATGTATGCAGAAATAGAACATGGTCCCTTGGAATTGCTGCGGTCTTAATGGTATACATTTTGCAAAACAATCACAGCAAAACAATCTTAGGGTAGAATTTTCAATCAATTAGTCTGCCTGTTACTGGGCAGGATCACTGAAAAGGAATATACTTGTAATCCTCCAAGCTAATCAAAATTAAAAAATCTTGCAAACAAGAATCTGGAGGTGAGGGAGAAGGACTGTACCTTAGCTTTATCTCATCTAATGTGTTGATTATACACGTGCTGGGAAATATTTGCCTTAAGGAGCAATCCATTATGTCCCTCCTCTTTTTTCCCCCTTCTGAGGTGGTATGGGCTAGACAGGAATTGATCTTCTGAGCAAAAACTAAGCCTTTGGCAGGCTTTATCATTGCTATGGTAATTGCCGTGGGATTACATGTGTGGTTGCAGTCACCAATTGCATATTGCTGGTAAAGGATTACAGTAGCAGTAAACAGTGAAACAACTCTGATTCTGTAGTGCCACCTGCAGGAAATTATGCAAATAGCTTCTGGTTTTTAGTGTTCTCAGTACAGCAGGTGTAAATCTAGGTTGGAGTATTGTTCCATTTTGTTAGGATTTTTTTTTTAATGTAAGAGTGTAAGAAAATTTGACCTCGTAATTGAATTGGGAACATCTGGTCCTGAAACACTGTGGAAATTAAGTGAATGGAAACCCCGCACAAAATCCTCTGAGCTTGATAAAAGAAGAAACAGTTATAGCATTCAATTGTCAATAATAATCAGTATTAGGTCACATCTTATTTTTTCCTTACTTAATTTCATTTATTAATTAGTCAAATTGTTCCTGGAGAAGGAAACTTCATTCAAGACTATCCCATTTATCCAAAGTCACACCGGAAACCTTCCCAGGTTCTCTTAATACAGAAAAAAACCTGCCAAAAATCCAGTGTTTTCAAAACTGCTGGTGTCTGAGAATTATATCTGCAATTGAATTTGTTCAAGCAGAAGGGAGCCTGTCTATTTTGTAGAGACTTGACTGAACTTCTAAGGCCAGGTTTTAAAGGAGTGCTTCTCAAACTTGACAACTTTAAGCATGGCTGCCTGGGGAATTCTGGGACTTGAAGTCTAGATGTCTTAAAGTTGTTGAAGTTGAGAAACACTATTTTAAGGAATCAAAACTACCATTTAAAATTTGGAGTTCATCAGGTGGGATATATAATAGCTGCACTAGGAATGCAGTAATTATAAAACTCTTAAAATAAATGAGCTACCGCATGAATCCCAGCGACTGATAAGGTCCCACAGAGTTGGCCTTCTCCGGGTCCCGTCGACCAAACAATGTCGTTTGGTGGGCCCCAGGGGAAGAGCCTTCTCTGTGGCAGCCCCGGCCCTCTGGAATCAACTCCCCCCAGAGATTAGAACTGCCCCCACACTCCTTGTCTTTCGTAAATTACTCAAGACTCATCTATACCACCAGGCATGGGGGAGTTGAGACACCTTTCCCCCAGGCTTTTTTTATATTTATGTTTGGGTATGTATATGTTGTTTGCTTTTTAAAATATGATAGGGTTTTATGTGCTTTTTAATATTAGATTTGTTTTCGCTGGAGTACTGTTTTTATTATTGTTGTGAGCCGCCCCGAGTCTTCAGAGAGGGGCAGCATACAAATCTAATAAATTGAAATTGAATAAATTGAAATTATGGATGAAAAGCAATCCACAAAGAGGAGAGCCTCGATACAAGATGCTGATTGACAGTTCGATCATATTGGCTCGCAGGAAAAACAGAAAAAGACCCTCACCTAAAATTCCAAATGGATAATGTGCAGTTCTTGATTTACAGCAGGGGTATTAACTCAAGGCCTATGGGCTGAATCTGGCCAGCAGGGTGCTTAGATCTGGCCCATGGGTCACCCTGGAAACAGCGGACTGGTCTGCGGTGTCTCTGCAAGCAAAAGTGGAACTCAGGAGGACTGTGTGCGTCCCTCCACAGCTCCATTTTTACTGGCAGGAGCTTGCAGGAAGCTGTTGCAGCAGGAAATGGAGCTCAGGAACCTGTTTATACTGGCAATATGAGTGACATTGAGCTGAGCTGACCCTCCACCCGAGATCAAACACAACACTGATGCGTCCCTCAATGAAATTGAGTTTGACACCCCGATTTACAGTATTACTAAGCTGCAGCTCTCAGCATTGCTCATACTGGCAAAGGTTGGTGGGAATTTTAACTCAAGAGGTAGCCACCTCTGCATCTGATTTGATCTAAAAGAACAAATGAACAGATATATCACAGTGCATAAAATCAGTTGCTGCTGGGCTGCTGTTCATTTCAGGTTCCAGCTAAGGATTTGAACTTTCAGATGCTGAGACTAAACCTAATACTGAAAGGATATCCTGCAAAGCTTTCCAGATGCTGCTGTTCCAAGTCACTTTACCAAGCCAAAACACAAAAAAGGATAAGTACTGTTCAGGGTGTATTTAAATATACCCTCCTTGGCTCTTAACCAATCACAGTTCCCGCTGAGCTTCATTGTGCATGTTTATTTTAAAGTCTAGATGCATTACAGCATGCCCAAGTTTTCAACCTAGTGCATACTTTTATAGGAATTAGTCTTAAACTTAGTGGAGCTATTAAGCTACTACTTTGTGCAGTATAAACTTGAAAAAAGGCACCTTAATAAAATCAATGTTGAATCTGAATCCATGACCAAACTTTTACTCACTACATTAGAGCTATTTCCTTGGCAGCTCTTGTGTGCCCATGGAAATCCATCAACTCCACTTCATTACATTTATACAAAGGATTTTGCTTTCATCCAATACAGTAGTCCCTCGCTATACCGCGCTTCACCTACTGCGGCTTCACTTCATCGCGGGTTTCTGAGGAAGCCGATCGGCAGATTTAAACAGCCCGCTGAACTCGATCGGCAGGTTTTTTAAAAAAATAAAAATATCTAAAATTGTAAATACTGTATTTAAATACTGTATCTAAAATAAATACTGTGTGGGAAGGGTTTATAAACACTTAAAACAATGAAAACTACCAAACAATTACAATATAAATACTTAAATAAGTATTATCAGTCGATAAATTCCCCATCGCGGATTTCACCTATCGCGGCCAGGTCTGGAACGTAACACCAGCGATAGGTGAGGGACTACTGTATACCCTAGCCCAATACCCTGCAGATGCTTAGAGTTGCTATCAAGAATTTCCAACTGGCATAATATATAACCTATTCAAAATTAACAGACACTAATTCTACAGAACTTGTCTACAGATAATATAGAATTATAGATTTTCCACTTAGCCCTATGGCTATTGAATATTTGGTGCTGATTATATATCAGAATGTTAAAATACTGGATGGTTTTAATGGGCATCTTTTAAAAATGAATGTTGGTACCATATTATATAGGAAGGTAGGAAGGAAGGAAGGTATGAATGAATGAATGAATGAATGAATGAATATACCCTGTGCGTACACACACACACACACACACACACAGCTGAAAGCTGAAGGGATTTGATACTGTAGCCTAGAGATTCTCTGCCCTATAAGACAAAAGCTATAAGTTAAAGTTGCAGTGAGGGCATGGCTAGTTGATGAAGTGAGAATAAGGCTGAAATAGATCTATCCTAGTCTCCCTTAATTTTCAATTTCAGCAAAACCATGTGACACACACACACACACACACACACACACACACACACACACATATATTTACCAAATATCCAGATGCAAAGTCAAAGACTATCTCCGAGACCACCTTCTGCCGCACGAATCCAAGTGACCGATAAGGTCGTGTCAACCAAACAATGTCAGCTGGTGGGACCTGGGAAGAGCTTTCTCTGTGGGGGGCCCGGCCCTCTGGAATCAGCTCCCTGAGATTCGCACTGCCCCCACCCTCCTTGCCTTCCGAAAGAGCGTAAAAACTCATCTTTGCCACCAGGCCTGGGGTTTCTATATCTTCCCCCTGAACAATGTTTTTTAGTATGATTGTTGAATGAAAGGTTAATGGAAGTTTTTAAAATTAGTTTTCTAATGTATTATTAATTGGATTGCTTATTATTGTTTTTTGTATATGTTGAGAGCTGCCCCGAGTCCTCGGAGATAGATAGATAGATAGATAGATAGATAGATAGATAGATAGATAGATAGATAGATAGATAGATAGATAGATAGTGTTGTGGTTGGCTTGGCCCAGCTCCTGCCCCAAGGAATGTGGAGGTGGATGCAGGGGAAACATCAACATGTCATAGGCCTGTTTCATTGCTGACAGAGTCAGGTATTGCAGTTTCCTCGGACGAAGAAGAAGGTGGGAGTGATTTTGAAGAGGGGGGCTTGGCACACAGCCCAGGAAGCCAATCTCCATTATCTTCGGTTGATTCAGATGCGGAAGGCGCAGAGTTATGCATAGAAGAGACCAATTGACATATTACCGGAGATAAGAGAGGCCACCTGTGTTTGGGTGGGGCTCCAGTAATTAGAGCTGCTGATACAAATAGCAGCGTGTTGGTTTGGCCGTTGTGGAAGATTATCTGATCGCAGTTCTTCAGGACCATGCCTTGCTGTTTTTCGGACTTTGTTTATTTTTCACGCCTTTGAAACCAAAGCAGAGCAATGTGTGTGTGTCTCACTTCGTTGGAAGAAGGAGGGCTGTGACGTTTCTTCACAGCTGCTTAAGTACTTAAGGACTGATTAAGGGAATTGTACAGCCTACAAGGTTGTTTTGGGACGAGTGCTCTTTGCAATACAAAAAGGGTGCTTTGTTTCTTTTGAATTTTGTGATAAAGAACATTGTTTTGAATTTTCAAACGTGTGTATGTCTGAAATTTGTACCCTTGAATTTTCGGGAGGCTCATACCAGAGAGGCCGGCAGAACAGACAGACAGACAGACAGACAGACAGACGATGATAGATAGATAGATAGATAGATAGATAGATAGATAGATGGGTAGATGGGTAGATGGGTAGATGGGTAGATGGGTAGATGGGTAGATGGGTAGATGGGTAGATGGGTAGGTAGGTAGGTAGGTAGGTAGGTAGATAGATAGATAGATAGATAGATAGATAGATAGATAGATAGATAGATAGATAGACAGATACACAAATAAATAAATAATTATACACCGGAACCAGCAGCTAGCAATTTCCCACCTAACTATTGGCCACGATCAGTTCTTAAGAAGCCACCTGCATATTAGAATCTCTCTTGTACCTCTGCATGATAAATCATGCAATCTGACCAACAACAACAGCTCTGCTGGAGATGGATAATTCAGTATCTTTGTCTGTGAAGTATGTCTGAAACATTTAAGAATGCAACATCACTTTTAAAAGAACAACAGTGTATTTTTACTTTGTGACAATGTTTTAGACTGGCTGCCTTAGAATCTAAATGGGTAGACAGAGAGCTACCTTCTCAACAAAGCTTACCGGTACTTACTTTTATGGAGGATGCGAGTAAACAGAAAAAATGTAACACTGAACAATATTGCTGTACGAACACTGAAAAACATAACTTTTAATTAAGAGAGAGATCTATACAAATTCCACAGCAGAATCCCCCAATCTAGTGCTGCCTGGTTATGCTTTATTACAACGCCTATGATCTCCAGAGAACATTACCCTTAAGTCTAAAGTACAAATAGCTTCAGAGAACTATGATTGGCTCTCCAAACATCTGTTCCTTTATTGCAAAAGGAATAAAAGCTCACAATCATGGGGGCATTTTTGCAGAAAAGAATTTGTTTTAATCCCCACACTGATTTTTTGATTGAAATGGGTTCTTGAAAAAGTATAAACTTCCCTGGATGTTATTTATTTATTTATTACATTTGTATGCCGCCTCTCTCCGAGGACTTATGAGAGCCTGTCTTTCCTAAACAGTAATTCATAACAGCCTTAAAAGGACTAGCAAACTTCTGTCCTTTGTTACTTTCCCAGTTGAATAACAGCCTCCATGCTCAAGCTGCAGGTTATTAGGGGGGAATAATGATCTACAGAAGTCGCAACCCCTTTAGAAGGTCCCAGATTTGGAAAGGCTGTCCAAAATCAGTAAAGGAAAAATTGGGAAAATAGTATTAATAGTGGAATTTCAGAATGAACTGTGCATAGGGCAAAAAAAATCAAAATCAAGCAATGTAAGAAGTTGCCTTATCTGGAATTCTGTTGTTTTACCACTTGCTGACCACAAAAAGTACAAGCACTTGATAAGCAAGGCAGCATGCGATGTGGGTAGGGCAAGGCAGTTGTTAACATTTACTACCTGGAATCTGGCAAAACACAAGATTAGGAAATGCTGCAAATCCTGAACTGAGAGAAACAAGAGATACTGATTTCAAGAAGAAAATACTTTTTAATTATTGGTGGGTAAAAATATTTACATAATAGATTGCAACAAAGCATGGCTGAGCTAGTGAAGGAAGCGGATTCATATTTGTCAAGGAAATTCCAGGTCTGCAGACTCTGCTGCAAAATCCATTCTGAGAGAGGGTTGTTTGTTTGTTTTTTAATTATTATTTTTATTGATTTTTTACAATATAAAGACACACACAACATAAAACAAGTGCTTTGTGAATTGTGCCCACCACCAGACAAATATTCATACCCCACCACCAAATCGGAGGTGTTTCTTCTATAAACCATTTTACCCCAAGAGCAAAGTATCTATTTACATATTATAAACTGATTCCAATTTGTTTCTTGTAGTTTGGTCTCGGATTTTACTAGCCATATATCGTCTTACCTTGTCCCATCGTCCCATCAGTTGTCACAAGTCAATTTCATTAACCAAATTCATCCTTTTATCCATAATTTCAAATTGAATGTGGTCCGCCATGTACCGGTACCAATTTTGCATTGTTCATTTTGTCGCATCCTTCCAACCCAAGACTATTACCGCCTGAGCGCTTTCTATCACTGCTTGTTTTATTTCTCTAAATTCTCCCATCGCATTACTTTTGACTAATACTGCCATTTCTTTAGTAATTATCCATCATATATTTAACATCCTATTAATATCCTCTTGCACATGTACTATTGCTCTGGAGGGTGAAACAGCCTTTCCAAAGGCTGAAAACCAGCCGGCCAGTGTGCACCTACCTGCTGGAGCTGATATAGGGACAATGTCTCGCATGCCATAGTTTCGCCATCACGATTTTAGGCGATCCCTGTGAAAGGTTCATTCAACCCCCCCAAAGGAGTTGTGACCCACAGGTTGAGGGCGGATGCCCTACGGTGATGGCGAACCTATAGCATGGGTGCCACAGGTGGCACGCAAAGCCATATCTGCTGGCATACAAGCCATTGCCCTAGCTCAGCTCCATCGTGCATGTGCGTGTCGGCCAGCTGATTTTTGGCTTGCACAGAGACTGGGAGGGTGATACTGGCTTCCAAAGAGCCTCTGGAGGGATGGGGGAGGGTAAAAATGGGGGAGGGCGAAACACGAGCCTACTGGGTCCATCAGAAAGTGGGAAACAGGCCCTTTCTGGCCTCCAGAGGGCCTCCAGGGAGCAGGGGAAGCTGTTTTCACCCTCCTCAGGCATTGAATTATGGGTGTGGGTATTTAATTGGTATTTAGGCAACAGGCCTTGTGATAGCTTTGTGAAAGATAGACTATGGGTGGGGAGGAAATCTGTACCATGGGAACTTCTGAGCATGTGCAGAAGCTGACTTTCTGGCATGGCACATGTGTCGCAATCTTGTTTTTTTGGCAGGGATTTTGCAATTTAAAAAAAAATTAATTTGGTGCTCGCAAGGCACATTCATGCAGTGCAGAAGGAAGCGAACCACCAGTGAGACAGGTTAGAACCCACCCCTGAGTCTCCTAATAATTTTATTATTTTGTGGTTGGGGGTCACCACAACATGAGGAACTGTATTAAAGGGTCGTGGCATTAGGAAGGTTGAGAACCTCTGCCAGAGAATGAAACTGGGTTTCTTTGGTGTTATACCAGACATTATAAGCAAGATCAAATATAGGAGAAACACCCCCCCAGAAATCTCAGTTAAGTAAAAAGTACAGTGATACCTCGTCTTACAAATTCCTCGTCATACAAACTTTTCGAGATACAAACCTGGGGTTTAAGATTTTTTTGCCTCTTCTTACAAACTATTTTCACCTTACAAACCCTCCGCCGCTGCTGGGATGCCCCGCCTCCAGACTTTCATTGCCAGCGAAGCACTCATTTTTGCGCTGCTGGGATTCCCCTGAGGCTCCCCTCCATGGGAAACCACACCTCCGGACTTCTGCGTTTTTGCGATGCTGCAGGGAAATCCCAGCAGGGGAATCCCAGCAGCACAAAAACAGGCTCTTCGCTGCCAACGGAAGTCCGGAGGTGGGGTTTCCCAGCGAGGGGAGTCTCAGTGAAATCGCAGCATCGCAAAAACACAGAGGTCCGGAAGTGGGGTTTCGAGGACTTTGGTGTTTTTGCGATGCTGCGATTTCACTGATGCTCCCTTCGCTGGGAAACCCCACCTCCGGACTTCCATTGCCAGCAAAGCACTTGTTTTTGTGATGCTAGGATTCCCCTGCTGGGATTTCCCTGTAGCATCGCAAAAACATAGAAGTCCGGAGATGGGGTTTCCCATGGAGGGGAGCCTCAGGGAAATCCCAGCAGCGCAAAAACGGGTGCTTCGCTGGCAATGGAAATCCGGAGGCGGGGCATCCCAGCGGCGGCAGTGGGTTTGTAAGGTGAAAATAGTTTGTAAGAAGAGGCAAAAAAATCTTAAACCCGGGGCGCTTTGGCTGGCAAAAGGGGTGAATTTTAGGCTTGCACGCATCAATCGCTTTTCCACTGATTCCTATGGAAAACATTGTTTCGTCTTTTTACAATTTTTTCACCTTAAGAATCTCGTCCCGGAACCAATTAAGTTTGTAAGACAAGGTATCACTGTACTTGTAATGTGCCTGGTTGATGATGAATATATTAAAATCCTCGAATAAGTTTGTCTCATTCAAGCATTACAGTCTTGCTGAGAACAAACATATTCCTCAGGTGTTTTAGGAACCAGTTTATAAATCTGAAGGACTGTTTTCGCTGCTGGTTTTATTGTGATTGCATCAGTGGCATTTATTACTTGTTCTTGTTTTTTTTAAATCTTCTGCATTTATTAGTGATGCTGTTGATTCTTATGCTGTGTTTTAATGTCTCATACAACTATTGGTTCAAACCTGCATTTTTTTAACTGACCAACACATTTTCCAGGAAAATAAGGTGAATCACAAATGTAATAAATCACAGAGCTTTTTATTTTTATTGTTTTTATATGTTGAAAGCTGCCCTGAGTCTTTGGAGAGGAGAGGTATAGAAATCCAATAAATACACAATTAAATAAATAAATTTCCTCCCAGGCCCATAATTAGGAGGACAAAATTTTTGTCATTTGTGTGATTCCCAATGTTTTAATAGTTTTTTTTTGTTATCACAATATAGGATAAAAGCAAATAAATGTTGTTTCAATAGTGTATTTTTACCTGAATCAATATGGCCCTTTGTTTTGAAGAATCCATAACTTATTTTTTCTCCCTGGATTCTTTTACATCAAGCATATTTATATTGAATGCAAAAGAATAAAAACCTGCTAGATCTAATTAGATTTCAATCACCCACCTGAGCTGGGGTTATAAGAGACAATGTTGTTCTCAAAAGCTATTCTTTTTTTTAGATAGGAGAGCAAGCTAAACTGATGGAGCAATTCAAAGTGTTGGTTATGACCTATAAAGCCCTTCATGGCATCGGACCAGAATATCTCCAGGACCGCCTTCTGCCGCACGAATCCCAGCGACCGATTAGGTCCCACAGAGTTGGCCTTCTCCAGGTCCCGTCGACTAAACAATGTCATTTGGCGGGACTCACGGGAAGAGCCTTCTCTGTGGCGGCCCCAGCCCTCTGGAACCAACTCCCCCCAGAGATCAGAATTGCCCCCACCCTCCTTGCCTTTCATAAACTTCCCAAAACCCACCTCTGCCGTCAGGCATGGGGGAATTGAAATATCTTCCCCAGGCCTATATAATTTATGTATGGCGTGTTGTGTGCATGTTTTTTAAATTATGGGTTTTTAACTTCGTATTATTAGATTTGTATTGTACATTGTTTCTATCACTGCTGTGAGCCGCCCTGAGTCTACGGAGAGGGGCGGCATACAAATTTAATAAATAAATAAATAAGTTACAAATTAACAGAAACAGTATTTTTGTAACAATAATCTCTGAAAATCTGTATTCAGGATTCCCTATCTAGTTAACTTTATTGATTGGAATTTCATTTTGTACAATCCTCTGGTCAGCAGGAAGAAGGGGATTGCCTGCCATTCTAAAAATGTAGCATTTTCACTTTAATTCATAGAATCTTTGGATCTAGTGAAGATGGCTTGGCAAATACTGTACAGTATATCAAAACTTTGGATTTTTTAAATCCATATAAGCAGTGTGTTTTGCAGTCAAAAGCCTCAGATCTTTAATCACTAAAAATCCCCAGAATTATGCAAATGTACACAATGTATGTATGTATGTATGTATGTATGTATGTATGTATGTATGTATATATGTATTTAATTAATTAATTGGATTTGTATGTTGCCCCTCTCCGAGGACTCGGGGCAGCTCACAGCATATACAAGAAACAAACAATAATATGAATCCAGTTAATTAATTAATAATTAATACTACACTAAAACAACCATTTAATTTAATTAAAAAAGGAAAACCTATCAAATCGATCATTCAACACTCATACTTAAACATTCATTGGTCAGGGGGAAGATTTAAAAGTTCCACGACTGGCGGCAAAGATGAGTTTTTAAGCTCTTTTGGAAGGCGAGGAGGGTGGGGCAATGCGAATCTCTGGGGGGAGCTGATTCCAGAGGGTCGGGGCTCCCACAGAGCAGGCTCTTCCCCTAGGTCCCGCCAGCCGGCATTGTTCGGTCGATGGGACCCTAAGGAGGCCAGCTCTGTGGGACCTCACCAGTCACTGGGATTCGTGCAGCAGAAGGTAGTCTCAGAGATAATCTGGTCGTATGCCATGGAGGGCTTTATAGGTCATAACCAACACTTTGAATTATGCCCGGAAACGGATCGGTAGCCAATGCAGTCCGCGGAGTGATGGCCAGATGTGGGCATTTCTTGGAAGGCCCAAGACTGCTCGCGCAGCTGCGTTCTGGACGAGTTGAAGTTTCCAAACACTCTTCAAAGGTAGCCCCGTGTAGAGAGCATTGCAGTAGTCCAACCTCGAGGTGATAAGGGCATGAGTAACCATGAGCAACGACTCCCTGTCCAAATAGGACCGCAACTGATGCACCAGGCAGACCCGGTCAAACGCCCCCCTTGCCACAGCCAAAAGATGGTTTTCTAAAGTTAGCTGTGGATCGATGAGGACGCCCAAGTTGCAAACCCTCTCTGAGGGGGTCAATAGTTCCCCTCCCCAGAGTGATGGACGGACAGATGGAAATGTCCTTGGGAGGCAGTATCCACAGCCACTCCGTCTTGTCTGGTTTGAGTCTGAGCCTGTTGGCACCCATTCAGACCCTGACAGCCTCCAGACACCAGCACATTACTTCCACTGCTTCACTGAGTGGACATGGGGTGGAGATGTACAGCTGAGTATCGTCAGTGTACTGATGGTAACTCACCCCATGCCCTTAGTTGATCTCACCCAGCGGTTTCATGTAGATATTGAACAGCAGAGGGGAGAGAACTGACCTCTGCAGAATCCCACAAGGTAGGAACCTAGAAGTCGATCTCTGCCCCCCCCCCATTAATAGCGGCTGCGACTGACCAGAGAGGTAAGAGGAGAACCACCATAAAACAGTGCCTCCCACTCCCAACCCCTCCAGTCGGCACAGAAGGATACCATGATCGATGGTATCGAAAGCTGCTGAGAGGTCAAGAAGCACCAGGACAAAGGATAAACCCCTGTCCCGGGCCTGCCAGAGATCATCCATCAGTGCAACCAAAGCAGTTTCCGTGCTGTAGCCGGGTCTGAATCCTGACTCCAGAGGGCCTAGATAATCGGCTTCTTCCAATGACTGCTGGAGCAACACCACCTTCTCAACAACCTTTCCCATGAAGGGAAGGTTGGAGACAGGACAATAGTTATTAAGTTCGGCTGGGTCCAGGGAAGGCTTCTTGAAGAGGGGGCGCACAAGTGCCTCCTTGTACGGAGCCGGGAAGGACCCCTTCCTCAGAGAAGCATTGGTAATCTCCTGGATCCAGCTCCGTGTCACCTCCCAGCAAACAGGTGGCGGAACTCACAGCTCCAATGGCCTTGTCCATCAGGTGTCACCAGGTCAAACTCACTCCAAACAGATGGAATAAGACAGGCCCCTATCACCTCAACTGACTCGTTGTCAGCCGACTCTGCACTCCAATTGGAGTCAAGGTCTGTCCAGATCTGAGCGATTTTGTCTGCGAAAAATTTATTTAAAGCCTCAGCAGTACCCTGCAAATGTTCCCCATCTCCTCCCTGATTAAGAAGGGAGCGAGTCACCCTAAACAGGGCGGCCGGGCGAGATTCCGCAGACGCAATCAGGCCGACATTGTATACACGCCTTGTCGACCTGATCGCCACTTTGTAAGTCTCAATATGAGCTTTTACAAGTGTTTGGTCAGATTCGGATATGGTCTTTCTCCAACACTTCTCTAGAGTTTTCTTCTGGCGTTTCATTCCTCGGTAAACCAAGGAGACCTCCAGGGTCTGTTGCCAGAGAGAAGTCGCAAAGGTGCAATTCGGTCTAGAGCCTCCGTCGCAGCTGTATTCCAGACTGCAGCAAGCGACTCCGGCGAAATGTGGACAAGTGAATCCGGCAGAACCCCAAGCGCCCTTTGAACACCTTTTGGATCCATCAGGCGTCTGGGGCAGAACCTCCTAATTGGTTCCGCCCCAGACGCCTGATGGTTCCGCCCAATGTAGAATTTTGATTGATTTCCTGATTCCAAGTTTTATTCTCCCAGTCATTTGTTCCTGTGGCCTCTAACAGAAATTTTCTTGCCAACTTAAGCAGGTAACCTTTCCACTGTCTCTGTGCCAAGAAAAACTTCCACCCTTCATTTGAACGTTGCTTTTAAAAAACAAAACAAAAGTGTACCCATAAATTGGCAATGCTAATGTTTTCTTACATGGTTGCTTATTTTAAAATATATGTAAATTTTCCCAATACTGAATGTCCTTACCATGGTGTTTTCTTTAGGAAATAAGCTCCTTTGAGGAAAGAAATACGTAAGGAGAATTTATAGAAGATGACATATGCAATGTTCACTAACCTTTTCCCTAATACAGGGGAAATAAAAATAGTGCCCAATTTTCTTAACCAATTGTCCTGTTGAAGAGAACAATGTGTACTGGCGGTCCTTGACTTATGACTGGTCTCTTAGGGAGGGACCATCCAAAATTCTGATGCCCCACTCAAAAAAGGGGACGCTTACAATCTAGGTTTGAAGTTCTGATAGTCAGGCTTCCTCAACAGAGACAGGACTATTGATTTCAGGAGTTTAGAAACACATCTGCATTTATGACACTTTGCAGTGTCCCAACTGTAACATGATCATGGTTTATTATAGTTTTGCCAAAAACCAGCACTTCTGGTTTTTGGAAAAACCACACCCTTATTAAGCCATTGGTTCACTCAATAACTGTGGCAGTCACTTAATTGCAACATTTGCTTAACGACCACTGTAAAAATATCATACAATCTTAATTACCTTGGCATTCATTTAATGACTGCTGCAAAAAAGTCACAAACTCAGGAAAATTTTACGACTCTCACAACGTATTGCCATGATGGGAAATTCCATTACAGCTGTATGTTGAGGATTACTTGTAATCCAGTAACTTTTAGACACCCAAGAGTGGGTAAATCTACGGAGAGGGGTGGCATACAGATCTAATAAATACTACTACTACTACTACTACTAATAATAATAATAATAATAATAATAATAATAATTAATAATAATAATAATAAATGCAGCAATCAAAACTGGATGAAAAACAGCAGCTTTGAATAAAGCCATGTAGAAGCTTAACTATAGCCTATAAGTACACCTAAAACATTATGGTGATTTAGTAAGACAACCTCTTACCCAGATTAAAGGCACACTGCATAGTGGACCATGAAGAAGTTAACCACATTTTAACCTAATACATTGGCTAAATATACCATGGCATTTGAGGTTTATGATCACATGTCATGTGAAGTCAAAACTTTGGGCTCTACAAACCACATTTCAGTTAATCAAGGATCAGTGTATTGTGCATACATAGTTCATATGAATGATAAAGAACCTGTGGCCTTTCAGGTGTTTTTAACTACATTTCCCAGGAGACCAGCTCACATGGCAAATAGTAAGGAATGCTGGCTGTTGCAGTTCCTCAATGTACAGGAAGTGACATATTCCCTACCTTTGTCAAATGTAAATGCACACTTTTTTAAAAAAAAATAAATTCTATAGCCACCCATCATCTCAAGAAGTTACTTTGAGTGACATGCATCATACATATGGAAGTGCAATTCAGAGGTAGAAGGGAAAAAGAGGGATGGACCTTAGCTACAGCTAGTCCTAGGGGCCTTTTCTTCCCTGGCATGTCTTCTTTGCTGCTCTTTTCTTCCTGAGAATGAGCTCGTACCAGAAAGAGAAAAGACAGCTTCACATTCAAATGTACGTGGGTTAATTGATTTTCAGTTGATAGTTCCAAGCTGCAGATGTGACTTTCAGAATTCCATTGGGAAATGCTGTGTTTAAAGTGACCTGCAGATTCTGATGGGTGCAACCCTGAAAAAAGCTTATTTTGATCTCTAGGCTAGTTTGCCTTTACCCACTTTTCCTGACATGCTATTGAGGGGGCCCCCAAACCTGGCAACTTTAAGATTTGTGGACTTCAACGCCCAGAATTCTCCAGCTAATTCTAAGAGTTGAAGTCCACAAGTCTTAAAATTGCCAGTTTTGAATACCTCTGTGCCACATCCTAAGTCAGTGATGGCAAACGTGGCACATGGAGCCATATCTGCTGGCACGCGAGCAGTTGCCCTAGTTCTTCTCTGGCATGCATGTGTTGTGAGCCACCCCGAGTCTGTGGAGAGGGGCGGCATACAAGTCTAATAAATAATAATAATAATAATAATAATAATAATAATAATAATGTGTTCACTGGCCAGCTGATTTTTGGCTCACACCGAGGCTCTGGGAGGGTGTTTTTGTCTTCCAGAGAGCCTCCATGGGGATGGAGGATGACGTTTTTACCCTCCCCCGGGCTCCAGGGAAGCCTTTGGAGCCTTGGGAGGGCAAAACACGAGCCCACTGTGCCCACCAGAAGTTGGGAAACAGGTCATTTCCGGCCTCCAGAGGGCCTCTGGGGGCCAAGGGAAGCTGTTTTCGCTTTACCCAGGCATTGAATTGTGGGTGTGGGCACATGCTCTTTTGGCACCCAAGGAAAAAAAGGTTCACCATCACTGTCCTAAGTCTATTATTTAATGGCCCTTATACTAATAAAACAAGAGAGAACAGTTGCTTTCTGGTACTTTCTTTTGTCAAAATTAAAACTCTAGTTTTTGGTATATCCCATAGATATCCATTGTCTCAGCTTTTCTTGAAAAATTGTTAACGAAGAGAGCTGAGAGATTCCAATGGTGGATTTGCCTAATAAGATACCCATAGATAGTTTGTATACTAGTCGCAAGAGTGGTACATTCTTCACACCACTTTGATGTGAGAGCTACCCCAAGTGTTACTTATACAGTGGTACCTCGAGATACGAGTTTAATTCGTTCCGGACCTGGGCTCTTAAGTCGAGCAGCTCTTATCTCGAACGACTTTTCCCCATAGGAATTAATGTAAATAATTTTAATTGGTTCCAGCCCTCAAAAAACTCACAAAGTTAGTCTAAATTATGCAGAAAGACATGTTTTTAATGAAGAAATGTACATGTACATATAAATGAATAGTGAAGTTTCTTTCACTTAACTTGTAAACTTTCTTAAACTTTTAAATTTACATATGTTCAACTTCTCTGCCACCCAATCCTGTAGGACAGAGGTCCCCAACCCTTTTTGCACCAGGGACCGGCTTTAAGCGATCAAGAGAGGAATGGGTGAATGAATGGACGGAGGGTGGGAAGGAAGGAAGGAAAGAGGGAAGGGACAGGAACAGAGGAAGGAAGCAAGGAAACTTATGAAAGGGGAGAGTAAGAGAGGAATGAGTGAAGGGAGGGAGGGAGGGAAGAAGGTGGGAAGGAGAAAGAAAAGAAGAAATAGAGGAAGGGAAGGTAAAAGAGAGAAAGAAAAAGAGCAAGAAAGAAAGAAAGAAAGAAAGAAAGAAAGAAAGAAAGAAAGAAAGAAAGGGGGAAGGGACAGGAACAGAGGAAGGAAGCAAGGAAACTTATGAAAGGGGAGAGTAAGAGAGGAATGAGTGAAGGGAGGGAGGGAGGGAAGAAGGTGGGAAGGAGAAAGAAAAGAAGAAATAGAGGAAGGGAAGGTAAAAGAGAGAAAGAAAAAGAGCAAGAAAGAAAGCTGCAAGCACCCCCCCCAAGCCCCCCAGGCCGGCTGCAACCTTTTAAAACACGCGCGCCGCTTCGCAGCTGTCTCCTGAAGCCGAACGCGGAAGTTAGCGTTTGGCTTCAGGAGACAGCTCCTTGGCGCTTGTATCTCGAATTTGGGCTTGTAAGTAGAACAAAAATATATCTCCCCTCCCAGCTCTTATCTCGAGTTGCTCTTAAGTAGAGCAGCTCTTATGTCGGGGTTCCACTGTATTGCTTTTTTTAGTACTGCTTATAGGGCTCACATTTTTAAAAAGCCACTCTTACCACTTTTGATAAGCTGGAATATTTGTTTTCTCTCTGATGAACTTGTTTACCAAATGAAGTAAAAAAAATAGTAATGGAATATTTCAAATACTTTTGCATTTCATTTTCTCACAGAGCTTCAAAGTTGCTAAGCAATATATAATTGATCCACCACTAATATATTAAAGTCAGGAATATCAGCTATGTTGATTAGATTACTAGCCCAAAGCACGGTAGAACACCTGTAGTGAACATTCTAAGCCTGGTTTGCAAATATTTTCAGGATATTTTGCAATAGCATTGCCATTGAAAAAGATCCAGTATTTGGTGGCCATCTGTTTAATTTCAAAAGGTACTGATATTCTCTGCCAGGGTGCAGATGATAATTGCCCTGAATGAGGCTTCCAATAAGGAGACTACAACTAAGACCTGAGCTCAGGCCTTTTAAAGCTTTAAAGATAAAAAACAGCAGTCTGTACTGTGCACTGCAACATATTTGAAGAAGTAAGTAGATAAGTTAACAATGGCAAAGTAGATTTGTGTTG
This sequence comes from Erythrolamprus reginae, assembly GCF_031021105.1. Lineage (NCBI taxonomy): Eukaryota > Metazoa > Chordata > Lepidosauria > Squamata > Dipsadidae > Erythrolamprus > Erythrolamprus reginae. The sequence goes on along the minus strand of NC_091963.1, from coordinate 100,419,621 downwards.
TTGCTGTTGTATACTTTCATAGCCATCAGTGCTCAGAAATAATCCCATATCTGAAACTGTTAAGTTTTAAATCAAACAGATTTAAAGAGTTATAGAATTAATGTCTTTTACAGTGGGAATAAAACTGCCACACACCATTTGGCATCAGATACCACTGATACCATAGCACAGTATTTCTCAATCCTGGCAACTTTAAGAGATATGGACTTCAATTCCCAGAATTCCCTGGGATGCTAATAGGGAATTCTGTGACTCGAAGTCCATATCTCTTAAACTTGCCAAGTGTGAGATATATTGCAATAACAAATAATCAGATAAGAACAAATCAGCACCAGACATCTTACTTTTATCTGCATTGTTTCCTTGATTTATAGTTATCCAGATTTCTGCAAACCCAGGTTGTGGAGACCTCTATACTTTCAGCCATGATGCCACTTGGGCTTCCAGAGCCCAGCTGGTGTTCAGAAGGAAAGGATGAACCATTAGCCTGAGCAGTAATGAGGGGAACATCTCCATGCTGCAGGTGTTTGCCTCTCTCCTTTCACGGTTTATGGAAACAGGATTAGGAGGTAAACCACCCAGATTATGAGCTTTTGCCACATTAAGGGGGGGAAAAATGGCTTTGTTTACATCAAGGGCATGGTGCCAATTTACTCCCACAAGATAGGCTTCCTTCATTCAGTTTTACATGTCCTTTGTCATTTGCACCCCATATGACTCTATCTTGGATATTTTATCCGTAATAACAGGATTAAGATGAGCACGATAAGGCAGTCTTTCCACGTTCAAAGTATATTGTACACATTTACAATTAAGGTAATAATTATATAAGTCATTATTTTGATAAAAAATATTCAAATCTATTTCAACTCATTTCAGCAAAAATGTTTCTTTACTCATAAGAATATGAAAATAATGTTTTACTATACTTGTAAAACTTGCTTATTTTTATAAAAAATACCATAAAGTTTGCCAGCTCATTGGCTTTTGTAAGGAGGACCCTATTTCAGGACCCCAAACTGCCTTATGAGTTTATTATTAAGCCTGTTTGCCTTCCAGAGAGCTGGCGCTGGGATTAATTTGTAAAACACGTTAAACTGTGGCTGTGGTGTGATTCAAATGTTGATTAGTCAAAAACTACTATTTCCCTTTAAGATGTGAACATTGGGAAAATATGAGTAAAATTTCTTATATTTTACTTGCAAACACAGAAATGCTAAATGAATTCAAATGTTATACCAAATTCACTTGTCAGAAAAAAAGATCCCAAAGGATTATACAAACCACACACACACACACACACACACACCATCAGTATATTTTGCTGCTTTGATAAGCCAAATATATGTGTGTGTGTGTGTGTCTAGATTTCTTGTGTGAATTTTAACCATAAATTTCAATATTTGAATTCCCACACGTTGAAAGGCCAATCCTCAGAAGGAAAAAAAATAGAGACAACAAAACTATTTCCAGATCCACATTGATTCTACGCAAGAACTAAGAGTTACATAGAACTCTACAGCTTCTGTAGCTTTGAAATACACTGTATTTATTCATGTATCTTACACCACAAAAGGTTGGGCTGAGGGGGGGGGGATGCTACTTTTTATAAATACATTCCTTCTAATTATTAAAAATCGAGGATATAGAAATTAATTATGATTTCAAAACCAAGTTTGGTATTTCTGGATGAAATAGCAAGCTATTTTGCCTGGCTTCCTCCCATAAGGTATGTAATCAGCCAGACCACTTCCTTTTAGAAGAGTTTTACAGTCTGTTGCCTTGAAGTAAAAATACAAGCAGTATTTCATTCTAGAAGGCACAAACTAAAAATTCAAGACCTCTCCTGATATCAGTTGAAATTCTACCCTTCCTGCAGTTTGGATGGCATTACTCCCACTCTTAAAAACCCCTTCCCCCAAACAAGGAAGACAGCTACTTTTGAATTTCCCCCAAACTTGGATGAGTCTCTCCTCTGGTAGAGGCTGGAAAGCACCTCCCAAAAACCGCCAAGTCTTTGCCTAATCAACCTGCTCCCACACTCTAAAAAAGACATCTCAGGCTCCACTACAGATTGATTTATAGATTTTGGCCTTCAGAAGGCTGGTTATGTCTGTCAAGCTTCATTGGTGGAGGAAACCAACTACCCAAATTTGTCATGTGTGTGTGTGTGTGTGTGTGAAATCAAGACAATCCCCAGTCTAAAGCAATTTGGCTAGTGAAAGGGAGAATTGGATGGTGGAAAGTAGCAAGGTAGGGAAAGCATCCATGGAAAGGGAGAACCAATGGTTGAATTGGCCTCAGAAATAATCAGGTGGCACTCTTAAACCAGGATGTACCTACGACCAGGAATGATCATGCCCACCGTATGATTCTGGGATTCCAGTTGAATAATAGAGTTGATCAATCAATTCCTGTACTATCCTTCCCAGTTTCTAGGCTATCCTGGGAGGGAAAAGCCCAAACAGCTCATTTTTATCTATAGATGCAGAAATGTGGCCAATACAATTCTAAAACATGAAATTTATCCAATCACTGCAGAGAGCTGTGCATTAAGAAATCTAGAATGTCCTTGCCATTTTCACAATTAAACTCAATGCTGTCAGTTGTCTTAATCAATACTTAATTTCTAATTGTTAAGGGATTTGAATATCAGTTCATAATTTACACTTATGGCTCCATTCTAGAGTCTCTTCCAGAATGATCAGACTGCTAGGCATTTTTCTGTCATAATATTGGTACACGTTCCTAGGGAAATTAGACATAATTCCTTCAAAGATAAAACAAAGATTTTGAATTGTTCCTTACATATCCTAATGGTCAAATTAGCGCTGACCATTTAAAGATCACCAGTTTTGTTTTGTATTGGCTTTATTTTTAAATTTAGTTTGCCTATTTCTTAAAGAACCCCAATGGCTTATAAGACAAGCCATAAATATTTATAGATTAATACCTAAACAAAGTTGTTTAATATACCATTAAATACATTTCTCTTCTTTTAAAAATAAGGAGGTACAATTTATTAGGAGGGAAGACAAATATAAAATATGGAAGTATACTATGAAATTGGACAGCATTGTGTCTATGTCAAATCTGTGTATGCACCAGAATATAATAAATTGAAATACAAGTTTCATGGTAAAGGCAGAAGCCCATATTCACTAAATCCGTTCCTGCATTTTTGTAGACTGAATTCATCAAAATGATAACTTGTTTTTGCAGTTAATGAAAGACTGTTGGAAGCACAAAAGGACCCCATAACATTCAACACTAAAAAAAACCCACAACCCTATCCAGCTGATAGCTAGATAAAGAAGCTACCCAAATAAGAACGTCTCCATGTTCATTTGAAAGCAATTCTCAATTTCAAGTGGGAGTTGCCTTAAAACAAGCTACCATAACTGTTGCAGATCCCATGATTGCTTAGATTTTATTCCTTATCAGCCTCAGATGGCAATTCTAATAGAAAATGATTTTAAGATTATGACTCCCACAACCAGATTACACTAGGCTTCCTGATGCATAGAACCATAGCAGTAGCTTTCATAATGTCTGCATGTACAAATGATCCTCTTTTTGTTTGCATTATCATGATTGGTGGGGATAGGCTTCCCATATAGATAAACTGTCCACATAGTTGAAGAAAGTGAGCTAGGCTACTAAACTAAGATAAGGGCAGAATATCTGGCAAAACTTGTTTTTTAAAATAGGTGGCTATATCAATTTGGCCAACAAAATAAACATAAAGAAGTCATTGCATACTACTAACTGGGCTGGCCATTGGAAAACTTTTTTTGCTATTGGTCTACATTGCAAATTTGGATAGCACAGCAGACATCTCATCCTATCCAAACTAAAGCCTAAGCTTTAAAAAAGGAAGAAGATAAAGGTGATTTGCCATTTCCTTCTCAAGTATTATTTAATTATTACTTATTAAAGCAGCAAGAGAATTTGTGGATAAACAGCAAGCAATATCCCTGCAACATTTTCAGTGATAGAAAACAGCGGTTTAGGCAACAGGATTTGAATGCTCCACTGCCTTGGGCAGGTCTTACCTGCCCATCCTCTGACTCCAAAGTATAAAGATGGGAACAGAGACTTACCATGCAGGTTTGGTGTGGAGCCCAACAAGGCAGCTAAATAAAGTAACTTGCTTTGGCAGCTCACCCCCTGCCCACCCCATAATTATAAAACATATAACAAATAAAGAATGTTCTAGTGAATAAAGTAACTTTGGACGATTGTGATGTTTCTCTTTGGTTTTCTGTTAGAATAACCACACAATGGTTTAGAACAATCTATCCTTTCCAATTCATATCCCTTTAAAGCAGTGGTTCTCAACCTTTCTAATGCCGTGACCCATTAATACAGTTCCTCATGTTGTGGTGACCTCCCAACCATAAGTTTAACGCCAATTCTCCCAACAGAGCTTTAAGCTGATTGGCAGGAAGGTCAGAGGGACGCCCCCAATGTAAATGCCTGATTGGTCGGATTGTAAAAATATGTTCCAAGGCGCCAGAATAGAAGCTTCGTGGGAAATGTGTCTTTTCTCAGGGTCTTAGGCGACCCCTGTGAAATGGTCATTTGACCCCCAAAGGGGTCCCAACCCCTAGGTGGAGAACCACTGCTTTAAAGCAATATCCAAATGCTGCCTGAAAAAATTATTCACAATATTCTCTGCCAAAAGAAAATACTTTGAATTATTTTTCTAGAAATCACACCAGAATAATTATGCTAACATGACCTTCAGTTTATTTAAACTCTCTTCATGAATCAGGATAGCCTTCCTCTTCTCCCCCAGAATTTGACCATTTTACATGTCCCTTCCCATGCCCCATTCCCTCTTCACCAATTCTCTCTCCTTTACAAGGATCACAAATTCTGTTTCTGTATGAGTCCGATGAACTTTTAAAAATTTTCCTAGGAATATTGGATATTCTGTATTCTTATTTAAAAAAAAACAAATTCCAAACCCCTTGATTATATATGTTTTTAAAAAGAGCACAGGCTATATTAAAACTATCTTTATAAACAGTGTAAGATTGTGAATTTATTCTGATTAGATCACATAAAGTCCTGTGCGTGTGTGTACTCCCAAGTGCATATAGTCCCACAATATGAATACAGCATCCTGGGATGGTTTCTGTCCAATTCCATTTATGTCCTCAGAAAATGTTGTTTCACTCTCCCAGTTTAGAGAAATTGTTCTCTTGTTCTTTACCAAGTTCTATTTCTTTCAAGAGTTTCTGGTTCTCAGCTCTCAACTTGTCTAGTTCCTCTTCTAACTGACTTACCCTGGGGTCCTCTGTTGAGTCCCCTGCAAATTTTTTGTTCTCCATCAGTAGGCGGTTGTTCTCATCCTCCATCTTGGAAAGACACTTCTCCAACTCCAAATATTCCTTGATCAATTCCTGTTTGCTCATATTCTGTAGACTCTCTACATGATATCTCTCATAGGTCTCTGAAAAATCTTTCTGAAGGAATTCAGTACCCTCCCCTCCCATCCCATCACTACCCCCATCCTTCTCTTCCACAAAGTCTTCCTCACTGGTTTCATCTGACTTGGTGGTGGATCTTTTGGGGTAAAGGCTTGTCTTCAAGTCTGGTTCTTCTTGATCATGATCCTCCATTAAAAACTGTGTGGTGTTGTACGGTGCAACAGGCTGTCCTTTAGCAAACATCTCTGCCCGCAGCCTGGAAGCCCGTTGACTCTGCTTCTCATCAAACTTCTTCTTCTCTTCCCAGCTGAGTTTGTAGTAAGGCTTCCAATGTTTCTTCTTCTTTGAAGGGCGCCTCCTATGTTTCTTTTTGGCCAGCTGTTTTTCTTCTTCTCCACCAGACTGGGATCTGCAACTCGGGTCAAAATCCCCACAGTATTCCTGTTCCTGTAGGTCTAGTTGCTCTCCACCTTCCGCATCTTGGGTGTCTACAGCTGCAACAAATGCCTGGTCCCCAATCTGATTAATCCCTGGGGCAACCACACTTTGGATTCCTCCAACCACAGGAATTGTGAGTTCTGTATCAGGGAAGGGAACACCAGCACCGACCCGCCTGCCATCCTGCTGTTTAGCCACCTCTCTTGGTTGCCACCTATCAGCAATCTCTCTTCCTTGGAGCAGTTCCTGGTTAGAGGATGGAGATCCAAGGAAAGCCCCCCCTCCACCAGAGTCTCCTTCACCTGCCACCCTGCAGGGGGGGAAAGGTGTTTTGCCATTAGGCTGTTGCCTCAGATTGGCAGAGAAGGCAGCATCAGCCATAGCTGGTCCTTTTAGCAATTTCCTCAGCCGGAAGGAGATGGTTGGCTACTAAGTCCGAGGCGTTGACTCCCTCTTTTCTTGAAGGAGGGAAAATTTAATTAGCCGATGGTGCCTTGTTGGATGGTGCTGGGGCTGCCAGCTTCACAAGTTCTGAGAAAACAAATACTTCTTTTTAACACTTCGGGAAGCCCAACTTGCAAGTCTTTACAGAACTCTTACTGCTTAATATTTATCAGGAGTATTAATATGGAAGCCTTTCTTGCTCGATCTTAAATTTCTAATGGGTCACAAACATTAAACTTTGCAGGGGGAAAAAAAAAGACCGGCAAGCTGTCTTGGTCAGTCTTTAAATGTTCGTTACCTTCTGGGAAGTGTGGAAGCATCCGCTTTTCCCTCCAGTCTCTACTTCTCCTGTTTGTCACACTGTACGAGATGCACATCTACAATTATAAAAAACAAAAAGAGTTCCAGCTAAAAAAACCGAACCACCGCAAAAAAAAAAAAAAGCAGCAAGTTGTGTCCTTGAAACACCTTGTACGGAACAATTATATTTGGGAAAAAAATAGTTATAGTTTATTAGATTTGTATGCCGCCCCTCTCCGAAGACTGAAGATACGAGAGACAAAAGGCAACTGAAGAGTTAAAGCAGCAGGGTTGTCACTCCAGCGTATAGTGATAAAAATGTTAAATGTCCAAATCCGCACAATTAAGGGTTAACAGTTCAGGCACGAAAAAGTTAAAGGCAATTCCAATGCCTAGAGTCTAAGTGTGTAACAGTTCTTTTTTTCTCAACAATCTGAACCTCAAAAATCGCTTGAAAAAATATTTCCGTTCTAACTTCAGCTATGAAAAACTCTCCAGTCCCAAACGAGTTAAAAATGATTTCCTCCTCCACCTCGGAGAGGAAAGAGTTAAGTCAATGTGGGAAGGCTGACTCCTCCACGCACATTCAACGTTCGAATCTCCCCCTCCCTTGCAGTTAACCCCACCCCTCCTTCCACCGCTTTCCTCCCTTACTCAAGCGCCGCCAGTTCTCAACTGCTACTCCTAGCGCGTTTCCTCGCCTTATATAAACGAACCAGCCCCTTCAACGCAGTGCGCAGCCGCTTCTCATTTTCCTGGTCCCAAGGTATCTCGGGATTTGTGGTTTCTGCTTCCGATCGATTGCCCAGTTCTCTTTTAACACAATGACTACCCTTCCCAGAATCGCGGCAAGGGACTGTTGTTTAGCCAATCAATATTCAAGGAGGGCTGGGACAATAAGGAAGCTCTCTCTGGTAGGCTGCCTAAATAACTAAAACATCAATGGCTATAATGGGAGTCCTTCAATATTAACTGAACCAATCAGAGGAGAATAGTTGGAGGCGGTGTAGGAGATAGGAGGAATTGGAATATACCAACTATTTATGAGAATCTTGAAATCTTAACGCTTATTAAACCAGCCTTTTTGATTCCTCCTAAAATTCATCTTCAAACAAATGTCTCCTCAGACACTTTATCTGTCATAATAGCGTTGAAGGAAAATAGCTTCGTAATTTGCCCCATGAGAAAAAATGGTAGTGCCCAAAAAGTAGTTCCAATGTAACTCTAAAGATTAAGAAGATTTTGTAATGACTTCTCGTTTAAGATTGAGGATTTTCAGTTGAGGATTCGAGAATTTAGGGAGAGTATTGATGTCATCCAGTGACAAAAAAGATTTTGACAGAAGAGTTGAGTAGGAAGCTCTTGCTGGCGGAAGGTCACTATTAGTTGTGTAAAAAAACCCAGCTATGTTAACCTATGACGGTGACTGATCTACGTGGAGGGAGTTGTAAACAAACCGAAATTGGAAACTAGTTCCGTCTTAAAGGCATAAACGCAGTCCTTTCGCTAAATCAAATGATGTAATGGAAGGCCTGGAAAGGGGATTGCAGTACTGTACAGTGGTTAAAGACTGAGATTTCGAAAAGGAAGATATGCCCAAATTGCAACAAAGTTGAAAGAGTTTATTAACCAATTGCTGCTAGGTTTTTCTCTCTCTGGCTGTGAAGAAAGCAGGGCGGAAAGCCGTGACTGAAAAGGGAGCTGCAGAGCTTGAAGGCTCTGCGAGCTCTTCCCTTCTAATGCTTAGGAACTGGCTCAAGTGATCAGATGCAGTCTGCGTGTGCTCAGAGACTAATTTCAGTTCCGTTTCACCCGTTTCGAGCCCTGTGAGCTCCATATAGCTACCTTAATTCTATAAAGTTCAACGGGGGGGGGGGGGGCGGACGGGACGGGTTTACAACCCACTTTTCGATTGAGTTGAAGCTGGGACCCAGATTGGCATTGATTGCCTCTGTGGAGCTACAAGGTCAGGAATTCTTATTTTGCAGACCCTTACCTGAAAGGACTGCTTAAGAGGGAGGAGATTTCCTTTGCTGTCCACAACTGCTCACCTCTTCACCTCTGAATTCTGATTTCTCTTTCCATCTCTGAATTCTGATTTCTCTTTCACTGCTGTTCGCATTGTGGAGTTGTAACAGGACAGGGTTTGGTTAGCTTTTACAATGGAAAAAATGACCCAGGTGGCATAATAATTTTATAAAGAAAAGGTTAAAGGTTTTTAAAAAAACCTAACAATGCTGGGGCCAAATACTGTACTGTTAGTCTTTGAAAATTGAACCAACCTCTTGAAAATAATTTACAGTGATAGAAAGCCTGAGAAGTGATTAATTTTAAAATGCCAGCATGTTATCCTTTCCTGTGAAAACATGTTGGCAGGACTAATTGCATTAAACGAATTCTGTAAAAAAAAAACTTACATTTTTAAATGGCAGAAAGCAAGAGATTTAGTCACTGGGTTTTTGAAGAGTTTTAGGGAAAAAAAAATGGGTACATCTCAGACTAGCAGAAGAGAAGTTCAAAAGTAATGTTAGAAAGTGTTACTTCACAAAAATATTAGGGGAAGCTAGGAACCAATTTCTAGGAAGCTAGGAACCAGGTAGTTGACCAGTACCTACTATCAATAACTTTAAATAAACTGGGGGGATAAAACATGTCTATCATCCCATGTAAGTACTAAATAAATAATAAAATAATGGCAAATCCATTATGAACATTTGACTAACTGCAAAAAAGTTTTAAAAAATCAAAATATTAAACAACAACAAAACCCCTCCAAGGGCAGACTGGATGGATCACTGGCTCTTTTTCTGCAGTCAGTTTTCTATTTTCCTATGCTATAGTTTCCTTATTCATTTCAGTTCAACATAGGCTGCCTTGCTAAGTTTGCTGCACACATACTGTAAACTAGAATGATTTCTTACTGGAACACAATATTTTTCTATAATATAATCTTGAGAATACTGTGCAAAAAGTTGAAGCAAATAATACAACATTGTTCAGCCCCAAATCAAATGTAATTCCAACACAACTTTCTTGTAAGTCAACATTCTATTTCACTTTTATTATAAAGTACCATATTTTTCTGTCTATAAGACACACCTCCCCCCCAAAAAAGTGGGTGGAAATGTCTGTGGGGAGTAAAGGGCAACAATTCACAGCCCTACTGAAACTCTCGGGTGGGGGGGAAGCGTGCACACGCACCCACCCTTCAATTTCCTGCGCATGCGCAGAATTGTGGCCTGAAGCAGTCCCACCCTGGAGCCACCAGTGGGAAGAAATCCTCCAGGAAAGAGAGGAGCTTGTCGGGAAGACGACGTCGCTCCCACTTCGCCCGCTTGCCAGGAAGGACAACTGCTCTCCTTTCTGAAGGATTTCTTCCTTCTGGTAGCTCCCAGGCAGGATTGACCAGGGCGCCTTTGCTGCTGCTGCTGCTAAAGAAATCTTCCAGGAAATAGAGAAGCTTATTGGGGAGACGACATTGCTCCTGCTTCCCTGTTTACCCACTTTGCAGCAGCAGCGACAAAGGCGCCCTGGTCAATCACCCAGCAAAAGCGGGCAGCCACAGAAAAAAGTTCAAATGTTCAAAGAAACCGCAGTGTTTTTTTAATTAATATTTTTTGAAAACTCGTGGTATAGACTTTCCACGAAAGTCGGACCCACAAAAATCAAGGGACCACTGTAATACAGCAGTGAAAACTACTTACCTTCCCTACTGGTTCACAAGTATGCACTTTTTCACCCTCTGCACATGCACAGAACGCTTTGCGTATGCACAGAGGGTTCTTTAAAAAGAAAATAGTATTTATATTTATATACCGCTTCACAGTGCTTTACAGCCCTCTCTAACAGTTTACAGAGATTAAGCATATTGCCCCCAACAATCTAGGTCCTAAGTTTACCGACCTTAGAAGGATAGATGACGGAGTCAACCTTGGCGATGTCTGTGTGGGTGGGTGGAGCCTTGTGCTGCCATCGCTACCAGTTCTTCAAACCAGTGGCAATCACTGCTACCAGTACACCTGAACCAGGCCAAAATGATATATAACACCATTAATAGAATAGATAATATTAGGATCTAAACATTAAAACTCTAGTATTTCTGGAAACTATTGCAACAGTTAGAAAATTAAGGAATGGAATGTCTAATAAAAATTCAACCCTTTTCTTGTTTTGCTAAATTTACTTTATCGGGGAAACCCAATTTTAATAATATGATGAAAATATTAAAAAGTATATGGAAAAATTGGATGGAAATGGACATATTGTTTGTAGTTTGTCATTAGAGGTCAATTTGTTATGTATAAATATTTGTTATCAATAAATTAGTGTGATATGCAGATGTTAAGAAATGAGTGAAATAAGTAATTACAGGTTCCTATATTGCCTAGATTACTGGAGAAAGTTTTAAGTTATATACTTATAGTTTCAGTGTATCTTAAACTAATACTTAGAATTTATTTATTATAGAGCCCAATTATATTAAAGGATTATCTACAAAAGCTGAAATTTTCAGATTATAATATTATTTTGTAACTACGGTATTTACTGTTAAAATAGATTGTACTTTTTTCCTTTGTTGTATTTTACTTCTCTACAGTTCTACAGAGGAATCATTGAGTCTGTCATCTGCACCTCTTTAATTGTCTGGTTTGGTTCTGCAATCCAACAAGACAGACACAGACTTCAGAGGATAATCAGAACTGCAGAAAAAACAATTACTGGCAACCTGCCTTCCATTGAGGACGTATATACTGCATGAGTCAAGAAGAGGGCTGTGAAAATATTTACAGACCCCTCGCATCCTGGACATAAATTATTTCAACTCCTACCCTCAAACGTCACTATAGAGCACTGCACAAGACAGCTAAATACAGGAACAGTTTTTCCCCAAATGCCATCACTCTCCTAAACAAATAATTCCCTCACCACTATCAAACTATTCACTAGTAATATTATTATTACTATTAGTTTTTCTCATTGTTCCTATCACCCATCTCCTGCCACTTATGACTGTCACTTGTTGCTTGCATCGTAATGATTTACATTATTGATTGTTTCATGATTGCTTATTTGAATCCTATGACAATCATTGTGTTGTACCTTATGATTCTTGACAAATGTATCTTTTCTTTTATGTACACTGAAAGCATATTCCTTGTGGGTCCAATCATACTTGGCCAATAAAGAATTCTATGTTCTTTTCCTTTGATAATACATATATTTTTATTTTTGCATTTTTAAATTTCTCTTGCACTATTTTAAAAATAATAAATGTTTTTTAAAAATCCACATTTAGGAATATATGTTCTAAAACCTGGAAAGGATAATATGAGCAGTAGAATAAAGAAAATAAGTTGATCTAAACCTTGAAATCATTTACTCATGAAAAATTATGATTTATCTAATTAGTGCTGTTTAATTTGCCTGGATCTATCCACATACCATACTGGTTGGAGTAATTGGTGTTGTGGTCCAACAGACTTGGTGATCTCATGTTGTATTGTTGTTTTGTTTATTGTCAGTGCAGGATATCACATAGGGTATGTTGTGAAAAATGAATTTATCAAGTAGTATAAATGTGTAAATAAAGTAAATAAATATGTTTCACAGTGCCACGAACTAACTCTTCCTTAGCTTTGGTAATGTCTACTTGACCAAGCCATTTTGGGACTGTATCAACAGAGATGGTTTGAAAGATAGGGTTAGAAAAGTCATTTTTCTGCTCTGCAAACTGCTTGTGTACAGCAGTGTATAAGACTATTTTTGCACAATCACCCTTGGTTATCTTGTAAAAAATGGAAATAACAGTGCCATCTGTCTAAATAACATACATAATAAGAATATTAACAAGTATGTGAAAGCTAATTTTTGCAGGTGATAAGAATGGGTTCTTAATATTTGTTTTTACAAACCAAAAATAGCCCTGTTTTTTCAGAGATGCTTTTTTCTTTGGTTATAAAGAGTTTTCAGAAATGCTTTTTTTCTTTAGTTCCAGAGAAGCTGTTGTATTTTGCTTTCCATAGGAGCTGAATGGTTGACAGCAGAATTTCCCCCCCTTCTAAGCTGCAATCTGAAATTTGGATGCCTGCTGTTGAGACAGTCTGTTCCTTCATTGTATTCGGAAGGCATACCCAGAAAAGTATAGAACACCACTAGAAAGATTTCCCTACAATTGTCTTCTTTGTTTTTCTCTCCTTGCAGAGTCCTTTTGTACTCTGAAGGGAATGCAAGATCTAATCCTTGCTTTTCCTGGATTGTTTTTTAGTTTGTTATCCTAAGGCCTAGCGCTACCAACAGTTGCTTAGTACAATGCTGGTAGAAAATAGACTAACAATCCTGGGTCTAAAACACGATTTAATTATTGCCCACAAGATCATATGCTGCAACGTCCTACCGGTCAATTACTACTTCAGCTTTCACCGCAACAACACAAGAGCATGCAACAGATTCAAACTTAATATTAACCACTCCAAACTTGACTGTAAAAAATATGACTTTAACCATCGAGTTGTTGAAGTGTGGAACTCATTACTGGACTCAATAGTGTCAACCCCTAACCCCCAACATTTCTCCCTTAGACTATCCATGATTGATCTCTCCAGGTTCCTAAGAGGTCAGTAAGGGGCATACATAAGTGCACTAATGTGCCTTTCATCCCCTGTCCAATTGTCTTTCCTTTATCTCATATATCATATACTGTATATTTTCTTTCTTTCATATATCTTCTCTATTTTTACATATTATCTTTATAAATATTACTTCACGTCTATTCTCTTCCATATGTATTGTGTATTGAATAAATAAATAAATAAATAAATAAATAAAAATAGATTGACAAGGTTGCGGGGAAGAAGTTTAACTTAGGTCCAGATCCAGACAGAGCTGATCCGCAGCTTTAGAAACTTGTTTTTCAGAATTGACAAAGTTGGAATGAAACTGACATCAGCTAAGATTTTTAAATGGCCACAGAAAAAAAAAGGCCAGTGTTTTCTTAAATCACAACAAGAGTTTGCTGGGCAGAAATCAACAGGTTACGTTTCTTTTATAGCAAATACTACTCAAGTTACAATTAAAAGGCTGAGTTAGCTACAGGAACATAAAAAGGTGGCAACCCTAACTCAACTGGATTTAATTGTACGTAGCCACAGCAACAAGCCATGTGAAAAAATACAATTTAGCATAGGGAAAGATTTGAAATTACATAAATTAGCACACATTTTTAATTTCTATGTAGCAAGGTGCTTCTAGATACCTTGGCAATGTATTTTGTTAAAGATTTCTGAAAATAGTTATAGCAGAATATGGTAGGCGATAGATTATTTGATTTGGATCTTTTTTAAAAAATCTAATGACTACCGGTAACGTCTATTGATGGGGATGCTTTAACTATGACTGCATTTGGCTATGTGATGGAATATAATCTGGATTCTCATGAAAGAGGTGCTGCATTTCAGAGGACAAAGAGACAGCAAAGTTTAGGTACCGGCAGTTTGATCAAGAAGAAGAGAAGGTAATTCCCTAACCAATTGCAGAGTATATCTACAGTAATGCAAATAATTGCCTTAGTTTGGTGTATAGGTGAGGAACATAAAGGAAATTGCTCAGAAATAATTCTATATCTATATCTTTATCTTTAACTATATCTTTTTCTTGATTCATGGGGCTTCACAGGCTGCAACTCAGTAAGGTTAACCAACCTGACATTTATGGAACAGCACAACCTCTATTGAAAGAGGTCCTATGCATTTGGCAACCAAAGGTAAATTGCAAAACCCACATAGACATACAATATGTCTTCCCCAAGAACTGAGGTAATATGTAGGTTCAGTATGCTTCATATTTTAATCAACAATATTTTGACCATTGAAAAGTACATATCAGGATTAGTTTAACAGTTGACTTATGGATTAATCTTAAATATTTTCACGGCACCTTAAAATTTATTCCATAAAAGAATAGTGATGAAGGTTGTTTTCTCAAATTACGCTTTTTATCAGAGAGAAAATTTTGCAGGATGATCAGGAAATAATTGAGTGGGAGCAACGATTTTTTGTTTGCCACTTTAAAAGGCTGGACCACAGCCAACAGATTTAATTCTTGGATGAACTTTAGGAAAATACACTTTGAATTAAACATACAGTTGAGTCATTCCGTGTCAAGTGGACCAATTTTAAAGATCATCCCCAACTTACCATCTCAGATTTTGATGAAATTTGGCACATAGTTTCTTTATGATATAAAACTATGCTGTGCAAAATTTTAGTTCAAAAGACTAAGTTGGCCCAAAACGTAATTTTTGCTAACTCAGCATTTTGCAACCCTTTACTTGAGGTCTCCTAGAACTCCCAATTGGTAGTCTTTTGGACTAAAATTTTGCACAACATAGTTTTATAACATAAAGAAACTATGTGCCAAATTTCATCAAAATCTGAGATGGAAAGGCAGGGACCATTGGTCCACTTGACACGGAATGACTCAGTTGCCAACCAAACCAAGTGCTCTAGGAATTGGGCTGAGAATCTTCTTATCTGCTGACTTCTTATATTAGGCATATATGTGTGAGTGTGTGTCAGTATTGATTTCTGGTGATTGTCTGGACTAGTCTTGACTCACCTTTCAACGTTGCTAAGGTGATTGCTTGCCTTATAGATGCAGCTAGCACGGCTGCAGGTTGCAGTACCTGGGGTATTGGAACTGGCGGCGCTTGGACTGGTTGAGGTGCCTGGACTGGCAAGGGTGCCTGGACTGTTTGCTGTGCAGGACGAACTGGAACTTGTGAGCTTTTCTTCTATGAACTGTCTACTTCCTCCTAGTTCATAATAAGATATTGCGAAGATCTAGAGATCTTTTGCTCTCTTCACCTGTATGCAGGGAATGGAGGCCTAAAGGTACTGCAAGGTCACACGAGATCAGTAGTGCAAAATCTAGTGCTATTGATCTCTTGTGGTCCAATGGTCTTTTAGGCCTCTGTTTTCTCCAAACTCAGACCTGGACGAGATCTGTAGCAAAAGGCTTTGCAAATGGAGGGAAGGCCTCTGTCCCAAAACCCTTTGCCATCTTTGCAAAACGCCTCTGCAGCTCTGTTATTTATTTATTTATTATTTATTTATTCATTGGACTTATATGCCACCCTTCTCCAAGGACTCGGGTGGTTATGGTATATGTAGGTTTTATTTGACACTATTTGACAGCCCAAAACTGTGCTCCCTTTGGGGAAAGGAGGCTTTTCCCCACTACAAGTTCTTTTTGGGGATGGGAGCCCTTCCCTGCTATTTTGGGACACGAGGCCCAAATGGGGGTTGCACACACATGTTCAGGTGACGGGATGTGTGTGGTGCTAGTGGGGGACCGCTAAAGAAAGGGAAATGGGGGCGACTGGGGAAGGGAGAGTGGGGGTAGATAGGTGGAAATTCCCAAAATTTTCCTAACTTTTCCTGTTGGCATAGCTAGGTTGGGGGTTGTTGTATCCTGTAATGGCTACCTTGTATCTCTGTAAATAGTTTGTTCCTTGCTAAAGCGCTGTCTGAGCTGGAAATCAGGAAGTCGCTCCTGATTGGCTCAGACGCGCCCTGCTCTTGCTTTGGCGGGAACCGCAAATGTATAAAAGAAGCGGTTTCTCCCAAGCAGAGCAGACGGTACTCGCTGAAAGTCACTTACCTATGCTGAGCTGAATAAAAGTACCGTTCTAACCAACCCTGCCTCTGGGTTCACTTCAGGGGTCACGTGATTGAGTGAGCTTGGGCGTAACATCAAGTTGAACCCCACCACTAACTACATTCATAATTCAAGGACTACCTGTATTTTAGTTTCTCAGGATTCTACATAATTTTTCAGCTTTGTCCCTTTTTATTTTATTTATAAGAATGCCTATTTGCCTATTCTCAAAAATAAAGTTAATGATGGAGAGTGGTACTCCTCTGTTTTGCAGAATGCTAATTAGTTTTATTTTAAAATATGGTTATATTTTTTAAAAGTCAGAAATACTAGGAAATCTGATGGATACAAAGGGAGAGTGCTAGATGCCTACCCAATAGTAGTACCCATCTTGTATGCAGCTTAAATGTAAAAAACATATGCTCATTTTCTATTTGATTTTACGCAGGAGCAATGGCATTGCTCATATTATCTTTTCATTGTCACCACGACTTCAATTTGTAGATTACTAATTTATGAAAACGTTCCAAACTGTTTTCTGCAAGTTTATTGGAGAATCAGATTGCAAAGGCTATGCATGATTATACAGTGGTACCTCTACTTACAAATTTAATTCGTTCCGTGACCGGGTTCTTAAGTAGAAAGAAGAAGCAATTTTTCCCATAGGAATCAATGTAAAAGCAAATAATGTGTGCGACTGGGGAAACGACAGGGAGGGTGGAGGCCCTGTTTCCTCCCAGGATATTCCTAGACAGGCCCCAAGGAGGCTTCTCCATGCCCTTTCCAGCCCTGTTATCTCCCAGGAAATTCCTACAGAGGCCCCAGAGAGGCTTCTCCCTGCCTTTTCCAGTTACAGTTTTGGAGGCTTGATTTTGTAAGTGGAAAATGGTTCTTGAGAAGAGGCAAAAAAATATTGAACACCTGGTTCTTATCTAGTAAAGTTCGTAAGTAGAGGTGTTCTTAGGTAGATGTACCACTATACACTTGAAATGGACAATGTTTGCAAATGTCTGGAAATTAGTAGCGAAAAGCCCAAATATTATATTGTTGAAATATAACTACAAAATATAGCTTTTTGAGAGCACAACCTTTGTATCTTTTGGAACTGCTAAGCTTTATATCATGTATTTTAGTTGAAATCTATTTTGAAACTTGCATATAAGGGCAAAACATTTTAAATTCTGCCCATTTTGATATGTTAGTGCATGATTCAAAAAACACCTTTACTATGATTAGATGTCCCTGAAATGTTAAAAACTAAAAGTGCAGCTTCCATGCCATTAAAAAAAATCAGCTAATTTTTTTCTGAGCCAAAAATGGTTAATTATAACTGGGTTATAATAACCGCATGTTAAGCCAGAAAACCAGAGGTGATTGATTTAACAACATGGAGAACATGTGATAAGATTGGGGTTTCTCAATTTCCCCCCCAGGTTGGGGTAATTGAAAAAAGGCCAGTTGTGGTATTTTAGAATTTATACTATTTTTGTGAATTTAAAAATATAATTCTTGGTCATCACAGAGACCAATGTATTCTAGGGGCTGAAAAAAGAGAACAGACTGCTTGTAGCACAAAAACATTTGTTGCCCTCCATGCTGTTACAAGTTACAAGCAAAATGGTTCAACTCAGACTTACTATTCAGAAAACTGAGGTACTCTCTGGAGATGATAGTAGCATGTAGAATTGCTTGCAAGAACTGTGTGTGTGTGAGAGAGGGGGGGGGAGTGGGAGAGGGAGAGAAGAGGGGGGACTACTTGTACAATGCTGTACTTAGCTCCTGATATTTACTCAGAATCTTTTCTTATAATTTGAAATAGTTGGTACAGGTCCAATCCTCTTGAACAGCATAAGCTATATGAGCTTTTAAATATTTTCTTCTTCAGATGAGATATACCAAATAACTCTTTCAGATTTGCCTTACTGGATTTGAATGGATCTCTCCCTTTCTGAATACAGTATATTTCATTTTTTCAGCAATCTTCTTTTAAACCTCAGAACTGGATGCAGGTATTTTTATGTTAACTATATGCATTGCTTCCAAAATGAAGAGACAGAGATAGTAAGGAATTTCAGTATTGAGGGACAGTTCATTCTCTGAGGGATTCTTTGGCCTCTGGCTTTAAATTGAGGTATGAGATTAGTCATTACCATGTCAAGTTGTCAATCTCTTGTTTCTGGAATCAATGATAAGAACTTGATGGTAGCAAATATGAAAGACTCCATTATGTGATCATTTCAATAGCACAATGCTCACACTAGGCCAGTGAGGGTGAACCTTTTTTTCTTAAGGCGCCAAAAGAGCATGCATGCACACTATTGCACATGTGCAAGTGCCCACACCCATAATTCAATGCCTGGGGAGGGCGAAAACAGCTTCTCCTGCCTCCCTCTGGAAGGCCCTCTGGAAGCTGGAAATGGTCTGTTTCCCAACTTCTGGTGGGCCCAGTAGGCTTGCGTTTTATACAATACAATACAAATTTATTAGATTTGTATGCCGCCCCTCTCCGAAGACTCGGGGCGGCTCACAATGGTAAAAACAATATTATAATGGCACAAATCTAATATTAAAAGAAATAACTAAAACCCTATCATATTAAAACCAGACAACACATACATACCAAACATAAATTATAAGGAGCCTGGGGGAAAGATGTCTCAACTCCCCCATGCCTGGCGGTATAGGTGGGTCTTGACTGGTTTACGGAAGACGAGGGTGGGAGCAGTTCTAATCTCTGGGGGAGTTGGCTCCAGAGGGCCGGGGCCGCCACAGAGAAGGCTCTTCCCCTGGGGCCCGCCAAACGACATTGTTTAGTCGACGGGACACGGAGAAGGCCAACTCTGTGGAACCTTATCGGTTGCTGGGATTTGTGCGGTAGCAGGCGGTTCCGGAGGTACTCTGGTCCAATGCCATGTAGGGCTTTAAAGGTCATAACCAACACTTTGAATTGTGACCGGAAATTGATTGGCAGCCAATGGAGGCCACGGAGTGTTGTAGATACATGGGCGAATCTAGGAAGCCCCACGATGGCTCTCGCGGCCGTGTTCTGCACGATCTGAAGTTTCCGAACACTTTTCAAAGGTAGCCCCATGTAGAGAGCGTTGCAGTAATCGAACCTCGAGGTGATGAGGCATGAGTGACTGTGAGCAATGACTCTCTGTCCAAATAGGGCCGCAACTGGTGCACTAGGCGAACCTGGGCAAACGCCCTCTTCGCCACAGCCGAAAGATGATGTTCCAATGTCAGCTGTGGATCGAGGATACCCAAGTTGCGCACCCTCTCAATTCCCCCCCCCCAGGGTGATGGACAGACAGATGGAATTGTCCTTGGGAGGCAAGACCCACAGCCACTCCGTCTTGTCTGGGTTGAGTTTGAGTTTGTTGACACCCATCCAGGCCCCAACAGCCTCCAGGCACCGGCACATCACTTCCACTGCTTCATTGACTGGACATGGGGTGGAGATGTACAACTGGGTATCATCCGCATATTGATGATACCTCACCCCATGCCCTTGGAGGATCTCACCCAGTGGTTTCATGTAGATATTAAATAGCAGGAGGGAGAGGACCGACCCCTGAGGCACCCCACAAGGGAGAGACCTAGAGGTTTGCCCTCCCCAGGCTCCAAAGTCTTCACTGGAGCTGGGAAAGGGTAAAAACATCCTCCCCCAGCCCTACAGAGACTCTCTGGAAGTCAAAAATGCCCTCCCAGAGCCTCTGTGTGAGCCAAAAATCAGCTGGCCGGCACACACATGCATGTTGGAACTGAGCTATGGCAACGGCTCGCATGCCAGCAGATATGGCGCCGTGTGCCACCTGTGCCATAGGTTTGCTATCACTTCCCTAGGCCCTTGACCAGTATTCCCAATTTTGGATACCTTGGTTGAAAGAGGAAGCACAGGCAATGAACAAAAATCTCTTCTTAGGAATTATTTTTTTAACCAGGATTGTTATTGTTTTTGGAACAAGTAGATGTTATAGACAAAGAAGGAGACCACAGTTTCTTTATTTAATACGAAACTATTTTTCACAGCTATAATGGTTTTAAGCAATTAATTTTTGTCTGGGACAAAAAAAAGACATTGTCACATTCATTTCTCCTTACATATTGGAGAGCTAGTAACAGAAATATTCCTTTCCTGGACTAGTTAAAAGTTTGTTTACCATTCCAATGCCATTCAATTTCCAAATCAACATTGAGTTAAAGGTTCATTTTTTTTAAAAAAGTCACCATAAAGTTAAAGTTCATTGGCTTATCAGGATATATATTGTAAAAGCATCATCCTCCTTTTGCACCTTCTTCATGCTGACTGAATAAGGACTCTGTACTTAAATTTTCCTTTGCACTCACCTTTATCTTCATTTTACATTTAGTTGTAGAAAATCAAAGTGTATTAAATATCTTCCACTCTGAATCACAGGATTGTAGCAAGATAGATAAATATTAAAAAAGCACGGTAAATGTTGATAGGAGTTTAATGTTTGAAGTTTGAATCCAACTTTTGAGGGATTTCCAGAAAGTTTTTCTCCCTTACTATTATTAGACGAAATAAGGAATTCATCGCTTCTGTTTCTGGAAGTACCAAAGTAACCACTGGACAACAAAAGGCCAAGCCAGGAAGAAAAACCAGGTATGAGGAGACAGATGTACAGGCCAACTTGGCAGTTCCTACGAGATAAAAAGAATGCAGAAACTGAAGAAAATTTTGGAGGTGTTTGTCCATTTTCTGGACTCCCGAAATTCCAAACAAAGGAGATCTGCTTTCTCCAATCCATTTAATATTTCTCATATTAAGATTCAGATAAATATGATTAATAAGTGAAAGTAAACATATTAAACATTTTATTAATTAATCAAATATTCTTAATGCTCAATGGGGATTGATGGTGTGGAAGGGGAGGAATAAATATGTTAATGCTAACAGAAAACATTTTGACATAATCTTAGGTCTTGTGCCTTACTACTATTACTGTCTATATTTAATAATAAATGTTGGCTTGTCTCGATTAGCTATGCTATGAAACCTTTGACAATACCGAGCAGAGAATTTTAATAGAGCGTGGATGTGTGATAAAGCCAAGACACAGACTTAGTTAAATAAGTATTATTTACATATAAACAAAATATAAACAATACAAAATATGCACGTAGCAAATACAGAGCAAAACAGAATATAGATAACAAGCACCAAGCTAAATATAATATAGATAAGGCACGAAGCTTATACAATACAGATAAAGCACAAAGCATATACAAGCACAGAGCTTAGACACGACTCTCCCATCTCAGGCAAAAGTAAAGTAACAAGGAAGTGACTGGGCAGAATCATGAGCTTTTATAGCTTCAATGACAACATAGCCTTGAACATTAACTCTTCAAGTAAATGTTAACAACAACAACAACAACAACAGAGTTGGAAGGGACCTTGGGGGTCTTCTAGTCCAACACCCTGCTTAGGCAGGAAACTCTACACTACTTCAAACAGATGGTTATCCAACATCTGCTTTAAAACTTCCAGTGTTGGGCCATTCACAGCTTCTAGAGGCAAGCTGTTCCACTGATCAACCATTCTGACTGTCAGGAAATTTCTCCTTAGTTCTAAGTTACTTCTCTTCTTGTTTAGTTTCCACCCATTGCTTCTTGTTCTACCCTCAGGTGCTTTGGAGAATAGGTTGACTCCTTCTTTGTGGCAATCCCCTGAGATATCATGTCATCCCTGGTCCTTCTTTTCATTAAACTATCCATGTCCAGTTCTTGTAACTGTTCTTCATATGTTTTAGCCTCTAAAAGGCCCTAATCATCTTTGTTGCTCTTCTCTGCACTTTTTCTAGATTCTCAATATTCTTTTTGCATCGTGGCGACCAAAACTGAATGCAGTATTCCAAGTGTGGTCTTACCAAGGCCTTCTCATTTAAGGCTGCACTCCTCTCAGAATTAGCAGCCAATTATCTGATACCATCTAGATACCTGCTTCTATCAATGCATTTGGAGGATTTCCCATCATGAATCTCCATACCTTTGCATCGGGTACTTTGGATGGAAAACAAGGTTTCAACATGGGTGTATGGTTCTGAAAGACAGAAAAACGAGATGATTGTAACAACGTTACTCCTCTCTCATTCTATTTTCTAAGCAATTTTGTTGAAAATGTATTTCAGATATTAGAATAATTTAAAAAATTAACAATGTTTTAAAAATTCTAATCCTTGGCAATTGTATGTTATTTTACAACTCTTGCCTATATCCATTTATATAAAAATGTGAATTAAGGCAGATGCCATTTTGTTTTAAATATACCGTTTTAAACTTTAAACATACTGCTTTAAATTTTGTGGTTTTTTTATGGAAACACTTGCTTTCTTCTCTTAACAGATTTTGCCACTGCCAGTCAAACAATTACCAACTTAACCAGATAGTCAGTAGGGTTATAAAATAACAATAATCATAACAGTACAGAAACATCTGTAAAACCTGTAAGAGGAGGGGGCTAGGTATGACAGAAATAAATAAAGATAAATGAGGTGGCTTTATTGGGATTTAAGGTGAAGATTTAGAATAGAATAGAATAGAACAGAATAGAATTCTTTATTGGCCAAGTGTGATTGGACACACAAGGAATTTGTCTTGGTGCATATGCTCTCAGTGTACATAAAAGAAAATATAGATAAGTCAAGAAACATGTGGTACAACACTTAATGATTGTCATAGGGGTCAAATAAACAATGAAGAAACAAGCATTATTAATAAAAATCTTAGGATACAAGCAACAAGTTACAGTCATACAGTCCTAAGTAGGAGGAAAAGGATGATAGGAATGATGAGAAAAAAACTAGTAGAAATAGATGTGCAGACTTAGTAAAAAGTTTGATAGTGTTGAGGGAATTATTTGCTTAGTAGAGTGATGGCATTCGGGGGAGAAAACTGTTCTTGTGTGTAGTTGTCTTGGTGTGCAGTGCTCTGTAGCAACGTTTTGAGGGTAGGAGTTGAAACAGTTTATGTCCAGGATGCGAGGGGTCAGTAAATATTTTCACTGCCCTCTTTTTGACTCGTGCAGTATACACGAAGGCAGGTTGGCAGCAATTGTTTTTTCTGCAGTTCTGATTATCCTCTGAAATCTGTGTCGGTCTTGTTGTGTTGCAGAACCAAACCAGACAGTTATAGAGATGCAGATGACAGACTCAATGATTCCTCTGTAGAACTGTATCAGCAGCTCCTTGGGCAGTTTGGGCAGTTTGAGAACAAAATAATAATACAAAGTAGAATTCAGCAGCTCTAGCTAAACTACAGCGGTGCTGTACAAGTCACCTTGAAAAAGCTCCCTGGAAAGTGAATTCAGGGACTCTAATGCAGCCAGCTAAAAGGAGCAATATATAGAGCTTTGATGCATATCAGATTCTTTTCTAAAGATCTTAATACATGAACAGTGAAGTGCTTGTACTGATGAAGATATGAAGAGTTCTAGCATATGAAAAAATGCACGAGAGTCGGTGGGTTCGAACTTACCTCACTGCAGGTTCACTTCCTCTCGCGCTATGTGGCTGTGCACGCATTCCGCGTAACGTGGCTGTGTGATGTGGGTGTGGGTATGCATGCGCAGTGCCAAAAAAAAAGCAAAAAAAAAAAATGGCAGCCGGAAAATGCCAAAAACCTGATTTCTGCTTATGTACAGAAACAACAACAATAAAAAAAGATGGCAGTGGCCAAAGACCATCAGGATGGAACCGGCTCGATGATGTCACCATCGATTTACTACCCGTTCCATATAACCAGGTAGAACCGGTAGGAACTCACTTCTGACTACAGAACTAGAGGAAAGTTAGGATCTTCTATTTGCATTTTGATTCTACTGTAGTTTAGGATTTTATCCTAATAAAGTAATGCAATGTAGGCAGCCCAATAGCACAGTAGCACCCTATTATTCTTGTAAGGCTGAATTAGTCTATAAAGAATTTATTACAGAGTATTCTGTGCTTACAGTTCTAAAATTGCAATTCTGAAATTTACCCACACTTCCTTTTGTTACTCCCAGGGGTGGGCTGCTAGCTGGAACACCTAACTGGGCTCGCCTCGGCGGCTCTGGAGGTACCATGAGAAGTATGCTTCTGCACCTGTGCAGGTAGCAAAATCACGCATGGAGACACAGGTGTGCCCATGTTCTGGTGAGGTTTTTTGTTTTTAGAGCTTTCTGAGCTCAGCAGTGATTTGTATAAACCAACAGGCTAGTCAGCTATTAGACGACCCGATGTACCTGCAAAGCTGCCTTTGATTCCAAATAGTTGAGTCTTTTCATCACTTTTTTCATATCCTGCTGCAAGGCTTGAATGGTACTCATCACCTGCAAGGTCATGTCCTTTTGGGTCAAGACGTTTACCTGGCTCTCTCGGATGGCTTCAGGGTTTTGGCTGATCTCAGGTGGGGTAGTCTGCAGGTGTATAAGATGAGATGAACCCAAAAGATCCATTGAGGCTATAGCCAAAAAAAAAAAAAAAGATAGTTAATGAGACCTTGCTATTTTAAACAGAGTGTCCCATAATTTAAATCTGCCTGGATACCACATCTATCTTTGCGTGTCAGATTTAGATGTTAAGGCGGAGAATAAGATTTAAGGGACTTACATGGAAATTTCATTTGAATGCAGCCCCCCCCCCCTTTCTCTCTCTCTCCCTCTTACTTGGGCCTCTTTCCACTTACTTTTTTTTTAAAATAAATTTTTCTTAATTTAAAAAATATATACATCTACATATTTACAAAACTTACAAAGAAAAAAGAAAAAGATACAAACCAAACCAAACCAAAACATATAGAAATAATAATAATAATAATAATAATAATAATAATAATTGATTAATTAATTAAATACAATAAACAATATTGACAACGACAACAATGACAGTAAACAAACAACAAAATATATATCGTTTGTATTCTCTTGTGAGGAGGAAAAAATAAACAGTCTCTTCTAGTAACAAATTATTTTCTGGTGAAAAAACAATCGGTATTCACAGTTATTCCTGTTGGTTATCTATGTCTTTTTTGTTGTTGTTATTTTCTTAGCCGCTTTCGTACACTCCTTATTGATTAATTTAATTTCATACAAATTTTAATTTAACAAAGCACTGCTTATATATCATATTTAATCTGTTATATATAAAAAAACCCTTACAATATAGGGTGGATATAAGATTATCAAACAAATCAATCAATAAAAGGCAATCAAAAAAAGCAAGGCAGGGGGCATGACCAGTTTAATCTACCGGTATGCTGTTATGTTACTAATTAACCGTCCACAAGATCAAGACCTGAACTGATCAGGAGAATCCTCCAACATAACTAAGGTAAGGAAGGATATCTCTGCATTATCAGTTGAACCATATGCTAGACAAGGCGGCCCAATCACACTGAAGGATTCTTATATTCAGGGTTTGTACACTGTGCTCCAGAAAACCATCACCTCCAACTTCTTGAACAATGCTAGATTTCCTCCAGGGGGTAATGACTAGTGATTGCTACACAGTTCTGGTGTTACAAATGGCCTAGAACAGATTTTGGAAGCTGGTATACAACATGCCAATTCCCTAGTTGGATATTGTCTAGGTTCCTTGTTCAGCTGATTGAAAATTGTGGAAGGCATTGTCCTAACATATCTATGGAAGACAAGATATCTAAGGAAGACAAAGATATGATTGCTACAAGAATCAGATGAGTCACACAAGAAGTAGAGTAAGAACGTAGGATAAGATTATCAATCACTGATGAGTAAAACTTGTAATTTAGCTTTGGAATGGAATTGCTATTGCAAGTTTCCCACTCTTTCTTTAAACAAAAGATCCCAGACTAGGAAGACATATTTTCACTACATTTTTCAAATAAAGTGCTCCTTTAAATCAGGAAGGAAAACTTGTGTATATCTGCCTATAGGAGTGATACTGAATAGAAAAGGACTTTCACATAATGGTTCATTCGACCTCCAAGCTCTGCGCTCACCATGTTTTAATACAGCTTGTGAGATTCAGTTCTAATTTCAAATGGTCCTGCTATAATTTCCCTCTATTTCTCACTGATTAAGTAGATAATAGATTTGGTCATATCCCTGTTTGGCTCTGGCTGAAATACTTGGTAAATTTGTTTGTTTGTTTGTTTGTTTGTTTATTTATTCATTTATTTATTAGATTTGTATGCCGCCCCTCTCCGTAGACTCGGGACGGCTCACAACACAATAAAAACAGTTCCTGAGAAATCTAATAATTTACAATTTAAAATTTAAAATAGTTAAAAAAAACCATTTTTAAGCAGACATACCTACCAGCATACCATACATAAATTATATATGCCCGGGGGAAAATATCTCAGTTCCTCCATGCCTGACGACAAAGGTGGGTTTTAAGGAGTTTACGAAAGGCAAGGAGGATAGGGGCAGTTCTAATCTCTGGGGGGAGCTGGTTCCAGGGAGTCAGGGCCGCCACAGAGAAGGCTCTTCCCCTGGGGCCCACCAACCGACATTGTTTAGTTGACGGGACCCGGAGAAGGCCCACTCTGTGGGACCTAATCGGTCGCTGGGATTCGTGCAGCAGAAGGCGGTCCCGGAGATATTCTGGTCCGATGCCATGAAGGGCTTTATAGGTCATAACCAACACTTTGAATTGTGACCAGAAATTGATTGGCAACCAATGCAGACTGCGGAGTGTTGGTGTGACATGGGCATATTTAGGGAAGCCCATGATTGCTCTCGCAGCTGCATTCTGCACGATCTGAAGTTTCCGAACACTTTTCAAAGGTAGCCCCATGTAGAGAGCATTACAGTAGTCGAACCTCGAGGTGATGAGGGCATGAGTGACTGTGAGCAGTGACTACCGGTCTAAATACTTGGTAACTGGGTACAATTCTACAACATTTCTTCATACAGTGGAACCACAACAAAATATATATTGTGGATGTCCTTTTAGTAGTAAAAACATGTTTTCTGTCAAACTTATATATTTTACTTTTGCCACCATAACTTTAGAATGAAAACAAATTAATTCTTTTTGAGACATGTTTGAACTCATGGATGAAACATAGGGTTTTGTTGCCAAATGCATGAGTCACAACATCAATAGGCACGTCCTAGAGCTATCTCTGTGCTTTCTTTCTGAAGCAAAAGATTAGGTATCCCTTCTATTTATCTTCCTTCTCCAGCTGAGGATACTCTAAAACTTACATCCTGTTTTCTCTGTAGCTTGATTCCTAGGAGAGCTGCTCAAGGGAAAGGTTTGCTTGGCTGATAGCCTTGTGGCCTGTGGAGAAAGAAAAAGTAAAAACTAGACTTTCAGAATCAGGTATTTTTGCCACTTTAATTACTACAATGTTACTAAGGGACCGCCTTCTGCTGCACGAATCCCAGCGACCAGGTCCCACAGAGTGGGTCTTTTCCGGGTCCCGTCAACTAAACAATGTTGCTTGGCGGGACCCAGGAGAACAGCCTTCTCTGTGGCGGCCCCGACCCTCTGGAACCAACTCTCCCCAGAGATTAGAATTGCCCCCACCCTCCTTGTCTTTCGTAAGCTTCTTAAAACCCACCTCTGCCGCCAGGCATGGGGGAACTGAGATACTCTTTCCCCCTAGGCCTTTACAATTTTATGCATGGTATGTCTGTCTGTATGTATGTTTAGTTTTATAATAAGGGTTTTTAACTGTTTTAATATTGGATTGTTATATGCTGTTTTAATTACTGTTGTTAGCTGCCCCGAGTCTACGAAGAGGGGCGGCATACAAATCCAATGAATGAATGAATGAATGAATGAATGAATGAATGAAGAAAGAAAGAAAGAAAGAAAGAAAGAAAGAAATACTACTCCCAATTAAAATTAAAATGAAGATTTATTGTTAAGAAATTACCTAGTTTTCTGTTGGAAACCTTACAAAATGCCTTAAGGCAGGGGTAGGCAAAGTTGGCTCTTCTACGATCTGTGGACTTCAACTCCCAGAATTCCTGAGCTAATTATGCTAGCTCAGGAATTCTGGGAGTTGAAGTCCACAGGTCATAGAAGAGCCGACTTTGCCTATCCCTGCCTTAAGGGATTACAAATGTTATTCTGTGGAGAGGAAAGTCATAATATAGTCCTAGAGCTACTTTATCTGGAGTAGGGGAGGCCTGAGAGGCCAAGTGTTCAAGTGGGATGATTGGCCCTTCTTAGCAATGCTGTAAGGAGAATGAATTTGTAGCCCAGTTTTTTTTTAATGATGGAACACTAAAGGCCAAACATGAGATGCCTTTTATCTCCCCATTGTTATTTCTAATAGGTTTTCAAATTTTACTTTTCAGCCTTTATTTATGTGTGAATAAGTGAAAATTAAACAACCAAATGGATTTGTTTCAGTCGATCTGCTCAGATCTTGCAAACCTTAATGCAGTGTTTCCCAACCTTGGCAACTTGGAGATATCTGGACTTCAACTCCCAGAATTCCCCAGCCAGTGAATGCTGGCTGGAGAATTCTGGGAGTTGAAGTCCAAATATCTTCAAGTTGCCAAGGTTGGGAAACACTGCCTTAATGTACTAAAAAAAAAAACCCCACCAACCCCACCTTTGATACTGTTGCACATTTTATCTTGCCTAAATTCATATAACTAGAAAGGAACTGTGCTTTAGTTTGACTGAAAAGCTTAAATTACACAAGTCACTCATTACATGTCCTTAAAAGATGGATCTTTAGATAAACATGGTTTAAGACAGTGATGGGGAACAATGGCTGACGCGGAAGCCATTGCCCTAGCTTAGCTCCAGGGCACATGTACGCACTGACCAGTTGATTTTCCGTTCATGCGGAGGCTTTGGGAGAGTGTTTTTGGCTTCCGGAGGGCCTCAGGGGTGGGAGGGCAGGGGGAGCATTTTTGCTTTCCCCAGACTCTAGGGAAACCTCTGGATCCTGGGGAGCATAGTTCCCTCTAAGCTGAGCAGTGAGCAATCGCTCACTTAAAAATCATCATCAACTCAGAGTTTTTCAAACCTGCCCAGAAGCCGATAGGGAAAGAGTGAGAGGGAAGGAGAGAGAGAGAGGAAGAGAGAGAAACAGATAGAAAAAAGGGAGGAAGCAAAAGAGAAAGAAAAAGAATGGGAGTAAGGAAGAGAGAAAGAAAATCAAAATCTAGTTTGAAACTAGCTCAACTATTTAAGTGGCATTTTGATATTGATAGAGTTGCCCTATTATGAGCTCACTGTTATAGACACACAGTACAGTATTTTATTTTGAAATTCTCTGAGGCAAAACAGGGTGGGTTTTTTATTTATTTCTTTCTTTGTTTGTTTGTTTAATATTTGTGTGCCGCCCAGTCTCGAAGGGACTGCCGCTCAGACACTATACTTTTCCGCCCACCCCAAAAAAAAAATTAGAGGGAACACTGCTGGGGAGGGTGAAAAATGGGCCTACCGGGCCCACTGAAAGTCAGGAAATGGGCCATTTCCGGCCTCCAGAGGCCTCCAGAGGAAGCTCCGGGGGGTAGGTGGGTCATGCTTGTGCAATAATGCACACGCATACACTATCGGCACCTGAGGAAAAAAAGGTTCACCATCACTGGTTTACGACCACGGGCTGATTAAATGTCTTTTAAAAGAATCTGATCACAGCAAAATTAGTTCTGCAATATAATGGATTAGATATAGCAAAACTGACAATGGGAACAACAGAAGATGATTTATTGCAACCTCCCTAAACAATTAAATTTGTCAGTGTAGGATCAGGATACTCTACCCAGAGGACTCTTCATCATGGTTTCCTAACTGTGCTACAGCCCTGGCTTGGTGATCATTTTTATGCTGTTTTTTCATAATTTTTGTTTCCTCCACACCAACAGTTTAAAGCTGCCTTTAATTGTTCCAGTTTTAAAACGTTTTTTTCCTCTTTTGTTGAAGCAATTTTTGCTGTGGATATGACCCATCAGTGATGTGATTACTGGTGCCAGCAGGAATGGGATCTGCACAGTTTCTACTGCCTTCTTTAGGTTCACGGAGGTATATCCACTTCCTTCTTGCCCCTGGGCATTACTCTCCAAAGCCATTCTTAAATGGGCTGCAGAAGAGTCTGAACACACAGAGGCCTTTGCCCATGTGCTCTGAAGCACTTGTGAAGTCTTACAGAGACTCCTGGTATGTACATGTTTATGAACATAACTTTATTATACTTCTGGAAGAGGGACAGCCTTTGTTTCTTAAGGTAAGACTTGTCAGAATAATAGTTCTGTGCTGCAGAGTGGTTAAACTAGAAGCGGTTGGGTTCTGCTTCAACAAGAAAAGCATTATACGTTCAGTCCTGGCAAAAGGTAACTTTGGTGTCATGGTAGCAGTGTTCCCCGTAAACTGCGCACGTGCGCACGCGTGCACCCCAAAATACCCCCCCGCGCACCCTTTTCCACGGGCGTGTGCTCCCCATCCCCCTGCCAGCCCTCGGGGGGCGGGGGAGGAGGTGCTGGCAGCAGAAGGAAAGGGAGCCGCAGCCGCCCCTGCCTCCCCACGGTGCCTCTGGCCCCCTCGCGCCCCTGGCCTCTAGGCCCTGTCCCCCGCCCACCCGATCCGCCCCCTCTCCTCCTCTGCCGCCTCCTGCCTTGGGGCGCGATTTCTCCCGCGGCGGTGGCTGCAGCTTCTCCTCCTCCTCCACTTCTGTCAGCAAGGGGACTGCGAGAGAGGGTTTTCTCTGCGCGCTTTGAGAATGCCCGTCCCACCCCTCTCGCAGCCCCTTCGCTGGGAGCGCTTTTGTCCCAAACTTTCAGCAAGGGGGCTGCAGTAGAGGCAGGGCAGGCGTTCCCGAAGCGCTCAGAGAAAGCCCTCTCGCAGCCCCCTCGCTGACAGAGAGAGAGAGAGGGAGGGAGAGAGAGAGAGAAAGTAAGTGAGAAAGAGAGAGAGAGAAGGGGGGGAGAGAGATAGCAAGAGAGAGAAGAGAAAGAAAGCAAGAGAGATAGAAAGAAAGAGTGAGAGAGAAAGAAAACAAGAGAGAAAGAGAGAGAGAGAGCAAGAGGGGGAGAGATATAGAAAGAGGGGGAGAGATAGAAATGACTCTTGATTAAAGCATATGGTAAAAAGCACCCAAATAATAACAGAGAAAAAAAAACCCCAGCCGTTTGTGTGTGTGTGTGTGTGTGTGTGAACTCTTGAACCATTTCCAATAGCTCACCTGTTATTGGAAATGGTTCAAGAGTTCACACACACATACACACACACAAGGGGGGAGGAGACAGGGATGGAAAAAGAGGAGAAGATAGTAATAATAGTAATAGTTTTTGGTTTTGTTTTATTATTAATTTCTTTTAATAAAGAAGAAGGGAATTTTTTTCTTGTTTGTTTGTTATTTATTTATTTATTTATTTATTTATTTATTTATTTATGTATGTATGTATGTATGTATGTATGTATTTATTTATTTATTTATTTATTTATTTATTTTTACATCTATGCCGCCCAGTCCTAAAGGGACTGCCGCTCAGACACTATACATTTCCGCCCACACAGAAAAAAAATTAGACGGAACATTGCATGGTAGTGCCCATTTTACCCATTGAACAGGCCACTTGTAGGTGCTGCTGGCCATGGCCACTAGATGGCAGCACTAGCTGAGATGGAGTTTGCTTATTATTGATGGCTCCTTCCTGTTTTATCTGTGGCTTCCCTCCATTCCTGTAATTTGGTAGCTGAGTTATTTTTTGACATGGGTTTGTTTAGCACTCTTTTAGAAAAATGCTAGACCTGTGTTTAGAAACACACGAATTGACAAGCAGCATGGACCACCTCTGTGTCTGAGCTGTTTACCTATTTATTTATCAAATTTATACAGTTGCCCATCTCATGAGAATGCTTATTGGGAGGGAAAACAAAACAGAAGAATCCACCAAGTGCTTTTTTTTTTTAAATGTTTTTTACATTCAAACATCCAGAATACCACCAACTACCAATCACTACCTAATTATTGAAGCAGAATAGTGATCAACAATAAGGGCAACACAATTTACGATGGCATACTTTTCTAGTAACTTGTGTACTGGATGTTTTAACAAAGACCATTTGGCTATGTTTAAAGGCAGAGTTTTTAAGTTAAGCCTCCTCCTCTTTTCATTTCCATTCCTTGTATCATTTCATCACCTGATGAGGTTCCACCAATTCTAGGCTGTCACAGAACACCTCATTCTCTGCATCATTTGTCACCTGGTTGCTCTTCATAGCTTTGTTGGCAAGTCCAGGTCCTACAAGAGAAAAAAGGGCTCAGAATAAAAACAATAAAGTAGAATAAAGTAGAGCAGATACGTATGGTTGTGAATACATCTGCAAGTGAATGTATCTTACAAAATCTGAAAATCCAGATGTCAGGTGTTAAGTTTTTGCCCATAAATTAGGTTCAATAAGGGAGGTTTTAGTATCTTACTAAAGTTTTAAGTATTTAAAACCGTTTTTCTGGGCATGATTATTTAAATTGGCTTTGCGAAATGTCAGGTCCATGAGAGCCTGGTAATTGCAGTGGGTATACATTTTATAAAGAAAAATATATTTGAATTGCATAGGTCAAGCATAGGCAAAGGTGGCTCTTCTATGAAATGTGGACTTCAACTCCCAGAATTCCTGAGCTAGCATGATTGGCTCAGTAATTCTGGGAGTTGAAGTCCACAGGTCATAGAAGAGCCAACTTTGCCTACCCCTGGCATAAGTACTTTATCTGATTTACAAGAGAATGAAAATAATGCAAAATGGTCTGATTTGAGCCAATTACTTAGATTATATACAGCAGGTTAAGATCCAAGAATCAAGCTGGGCATCAATAAGTCAAGAGGCTGATTTCTAATTTATGACATCAGTTTTTAGAAAGAAGAGGGGGAAGAAAGAGCCACTTTCTTTAAATCAGTTATCTCTTGCTCACATTGGAAATGTCAACAAATTTTGGCTTCACATAAAATGAAACCCTACATTTTATTTATTTATTTAATTTATCAACAGATGCAAGGAAACAGGACACATGAAAAAATGGCACAAATAAATGGATATAAAGAAGCAAAACATAGCCATAAACACATAAAATAAGAACATACAAATGGGTACAGTAAGGGAGAGATGGAATGCACATTGGTGTGCTTATGGACACCACTTTAGGAACCTCTTAAGGAATGTGTAATGTCCACAACAGACAGTTTAAGATGAGAAAGGTATGGGGATTAGAGAAACTAACAGCAGAATCAGGTAAAACGTTCCAGACATTTACTACTCTATTGCAGAAGTCATATTTTCTGCAATTAAGATTACAGCGGATTACATTTAGTTTGTATCTATCGATAGCCCTAGTGTTATTGCGGGTGAAATTAAACTAGCAGTTAACAGAGAGGATGTTAAAGTAGATGATGATCTTGAGTACTAAACTTAGATCAGAACATAGACGGCGTAGTTCAAGGTTATCCAGGCCTAAAATTTCAAGTACAGTGATCCCCCGATTATCGCGAGGGTTCCGTTCCAAGACCCCTCGCAATAATCGATTTTTTGGGATGTAGTGGTGCGGAAGTAAAAACACCATCTGCGCATGCGCGCCCCTTTTTCCATGGCCGCACATGCGCAGATGGTGGAGTTTGCGTGTGGGCGGCGGGGAAGACCCAGGGAAGGTTCCTTCGGCCGCCCAACAGCTGATCTGCTCCGCAGCGCGGCAGCAGCGAGGAGCCGAAGATGGGGTTTCCCCGTTGCCTGGGTCTTCCCTGGGTCTTCCCGCCGCCCAGGCAACGGGGAAACCCCATCTTCGGCTCCTCGCTGCTGCTGCACTGCGGAGCAGATCAGCTGTTGGGCGGCCGAAGGAACCTTCCCTGGGTCTTCCCGCCGCCCAGGCAACGGGGAAACCCCATCTTCGGCTCCTCGCTGCTGCCGCGCTGCGGAGCAGATCAGCTGTTGGGCGGCCGAAGGAACCTTCCCTGGGTCTTCCCACCGCCCAGGCAAAGGGGAAACCCCAAGATCGCTTGCCGCTTGCCCGTTCGCCCGCCCGCCCGGCTGCTCGCTTGCCGCTCGAGAGCAAGAGGGGGAGAGATAGAGAAAGAGAGAGAGAGAGAAGGAAAGAAAGAGATGAGAGAGGGAGGAAGAGAGTGTGAGAGAGGAAGAAGCAAGATAGAGAAAGAGAGAGAGAAAGAAAGATGAGAAAGGAAGGGAGTGACGTCATCGGGTGGAAAAATCGCGATATAGCGTTTCGCAAAGATCGAGATTGTGAAACTCGGGGGATCACTGTATACTGGAATAAGGAATTTTATTGCGAGTAGAGAAGTTGAGTACTCTTCTTGTAAAATACCTCTCTATTGCATTAATGTCCAAAATACAGTGTGAGTTCCAGGCAGCTAAGCTGTATTCAAGAATAGGTCTGGAAAAGGTTTTGTATGTCCTAGTTAGAAGTACAGTATAATGTTACCAGAAAGAAAACTTCGCAAAATAAGGTTGCAACTCTTAAAGCCTTTTTAGCAATGTTGTTACAGTGAGCTTTGGGGCATGGATCTTTTGAAATAAGTACACCAAGGTCCTCGACAGTGTTTGGGTCATCTTTTAGATTGTTTCCATCCAGTTTGTATTTAACATTCTGATTTTTATTGCCAATGTGCATTGGAGTATTTGTAAGCAGAGATTTGGAGTCGCCAATTGTTTGACCATTCCGATACATAACCTAGATCTGAGTTTGCGGAGAGGGGCAGCATACAAATCTAATTAATAATAATAATAATAATAATAATAATAATAATAATAATAATAATTTTGTAGGGTAGTAGAATTGTCTGTGATATTACATAATTTTACATTGTTGGCAGAAGAAAAAGATGCAGCTGCTTACAATATGATCACAAAGGTTGTTTATATATAGCAGAAAGAATCTTGGTCCTAGAATACTTCTTTGAGGAATCCACTATTAACTGGTGCTGTGTTAGCGTTTCCAACTTTAACTATTTGTTGCCTGTTTGACAGGAATGCAGCTATCCATTTGTGAAAGGATCCAGAAATGCCCTAAGAACTTTGTTTTAACAGAAGTTTATCATGTACCACAGAATCAAAGGCTTTGCAGAAGTCGATTGGTAGATAGGTAAGATTCCATCTATTGCTTTAACCTGGTCAAGTTGAGAGATCTAAATGTTTTTGCAATGTATGAGTTGCAGATTACATGACAATTTTTTCCCCTAAAACCAAATTGCTTATTACAGAGTAGGGTATTTGTCACTAAGTGTTAGGTGATGGATTGGTTTATGATGGATTCCATGACTTTACAGATGATGTAACAAAGTGAGATTCTGGCCTGGGTGTCCTTTTATGGTCATTTTGCTAATGACCATAAGACAGGCAAGGAGCTCATTCTAAAAGATGGTGCTTAGAGGTTCAGCTATGGCAGAGAAGAGCTTTTTTAGAAAGTAGCCATCAGAACCAATAGATAGAGATAGTTTGTGTAGTGCCCTTTTGACGGTATCTTCAACAAAATCAATGTGGATTAGATCATTGTAATTGGTTGATGTATGACTAGGAAATGGGGAGATGCCATTGCTGTTGACAAAGACTGAACTGAAAAAAGGAGTTGAAGAAATTAGCCTTAAAGGCATCATTATTACAATCTTCACCATTTTATGTTTTTAGAGGTGGGATGGTTTTTGAGTCTTTAAGTTTGGCGTTTACAAAATTATAGAAGGCAGGATTGGATTTTGTGTGTAACAGTTCTTCCTGTTTGCAGAATTGGTACATTCTGAATTTTATATTTTATTTTTCTGCCAAAGGGATTTTTTTTTTTTGATTGGAGTTTCCTTATCAATAAGGGTAATTTGTTCTTTTGGGTTTTGGGTGTTACTAAAGGTAGATATAGATTAGTGACTCCTTGAATTTCAAGTAGTAAAGTGTTATAATAGTCTTCTGAAGAGTTACAATCATTGAATAGGATTTGCTAATCTAGAGATGAGAGGTCAGCAGCTATGACATTGAAGTTTGCTTTTTTAAAGTTGTATTTAGGAGTCCTATTATGAGATTCTTTATATATATGTAAATTTAGACAAAAGTCAATCATGCTGTGGTCACTGTTGGAAAAAGGTTCTTTGATACGAAGGTTATAAATTGTGCTTGCGGAAGATTAGATCGAGGCAGTTGTTTAATCTAGTATTGATAGTTACCAACTGATCAAGTCCTAAAGTAGTGAAGGCATTATACAGGATAGAATATATTGTTTCAGTTGAGCACTCACTTAGGGTCCAATTAAGAGGTAAATTGAGGTCCCCAAGAAAGATAATGGGATATGAGCATGAGGCTGCCTATGTTAGCAATGTAGTTAGTTTGCTCACATGATCAAGGTCATAATCGGGGGTTCTGTAACATAATAGGAAGTGAATTGTAGTATTTAGAGATAGATCACAGATAATGGTCTCAGGAAGAACAAGCTCTTGTATTACTTGAATACAGTATTTTTCATATCTAGGGATTTTTTGTAGACAATAGCAACACCACCTCTTCTTTGGATTTTATTGTCAGATCGGTGGACATGGTAGTCACTTGCAGTGATAATGGAGTCAGGAAAGGATTTGATAACATTCTTATGGCTTCTCTGAAGAAAAAACTGAAAGTTTAAATTATTTGAGCAAGGTTACAAAGTTCTATCCAGGGATCCAATGTTCCATCACGATGACTGCATTGGTTATTTTAAAAGACATTTTCTGAAGAAGGAAGTGATTTCATCCTCTCACTACATATTTAATTCTTAATGACTGAATTCATAAGGAACAGGAAGCAGGCTACCAGCTCTTCCAATTATACAAATATAATTTCCTCATAGGGGATGAATGCTTGCAGTGAAGGCAAAATCTGCCCTCTGCTTTCACATGGCATAGCTTCACTCTATAACAATGATTATACAGTAAAAATGACTGCATTAGAAACATAGAAGCATAGAAGACTGACAGCAGAAAAAGACCTCATGATCCATCTAGTCTGCCCTTATACTATTTCCTGCATTTTTATCTTAGGATGGATATATGTTTATCCCAGGCATGTTTAAATTCAGTTACTGTGGATTTACCAACTACGTCTGCTGGAAGTTTGTTCCAAGGATCTACTACTCTTTCAGTAAAATAAAATTTTCTCATGTTGCTTTTGATCTTTCCCCCAACTAACTTCATATTGTGTCCCCTTGTTCTTGTGTTCACTTTCCTATTAAAAACACTTCCCTCCTGAACCTTATTTAACCCTTTAACATATTTAAATGTTTCAATCATGTCCCCCCTTTTCCTTCTGTCCTCCAGACTATACAGATTGAGTTCATTAAGTCTTTCCTGATACGTTTTATGCTTAAGACCTTCCACCATTCTTGTAGCCAGTCTTTCGACCAGTTCAATTTATATTATTCAATATAAAGTAAAAGGAACAAACATTATCTACTGGGAATACATGTAACATACACAGGGTACATAGTACACCCCCCAATTATAGCATTTTATAAGATATACTTGCCTACTTGCTTCAACTCTTCATATACTGGTGGATTTGGACAGATTTCAGCAAGTCCATCTAATGAACTGTTGTGCAAAGACACAGTCTCTGAGTCTGGTTTAAATGCAAAAGAATAGAATGTTTTTCAATGTTGATCATTAAAAGTCTGGGATGTATTAGTTTTCCACTAGATCTTTGGTATTAGAATTAGGTTTGAGATGATGTCTAGTTTTGTTATTAAGTCTGTAGCAATGATTCAATGAAGTCCTTTGCTGGATCTGGTACTTCAAAGCCAATAAGCTTTCTAGCTCCTTGAAAGGTTGATATGGCTGTTTTACGGACCTTGGCAAGGAAGGATTTCAAATCTGTGCATACATGCCCAGAAACTTTAAAACAGCCACAACACACTTGTGCTAAGTTTTGGATCATATATGATACCTTGGAAGCTTCGAGAAACCAATCTAGTTCTTGCCAAATTATTTGCATAGCCTTGCTTTATACCATGCTTTAATTTAATTCAAGCACAAGAGTATTATTTATTGAAGTTAATGACCACAAGGCAAATAATATCCAAACTGGGGCATGACTGTTTCCAGGTCTCTGGAATTCCAAGACAAGCTCATGATTTAAAATGGATGATTAGCAGAGGGGAGTACAGTGATCCCTCGAGTTTCGCGATCTCGATCTTTGCGAAATGCTATATCGCGATTGTTAAAAAAATATTAATTTAAAAAAAAAACACTTCCGCGTTTGGCTTCAGGACTCAGCTGGGAAGCGGCGCGGCTGTTTTAAAAGGTCGCAGCCGGCCTGGGGGGCTTCCCAGCACCCCCCCGAACCCCCAACCCGGGTTGGGGGGGGTGCTGGGAAGCCCCCCAGGCCGGCTGCGACCTTTTAAACAGCCGCGCCGCTTCCCAGCTGAGTCCTGAAGCCAAACGCCAAAGGCGAACGTCCGCATTTGGCTTCAGGACTCAGCTGGGAAGTGGCGCGGCTGTTTTAAAAGGTCGCAGCCGGCCTGGGGGGCTTCCCAGCACCCCCCCCGAACCCGGGTGGCCGGGCGAGCAGCGAGCGAACGTCGGGTGGCCGGGCGAAGGGCAGGCGAGCGGCGAGCGGCGGGCGAGCGGGTGCTGCAATCTGTCGGCTTCCGCACTTTCGTCGCTCCCCACCTCCACCATCTGCGCATGCGCGGCCATGAAAAAAAGGGCGCGCATGCGCAGATGGTGTTTTTACTTCCGCAACCCTACATCGCGAAAAATCGATTATCACGAGGGGTCTTGGAACGGAACCCTCGCGATAATCGAGGGATCACTGTAATCACAGAACAGAGCAAGCAAAGAACTCTTTAACTACTCTCGCTGTATGGAACAGTTTGGGTAGAAACAGAATCTCAGCTGTAAAGATCTTTTCATGTGTTCTTTAATACTTGGAAAAGAAAGTTCCTAAAAGATGGTTTGAGACTCCTATCAGACTTTTCATTCATAAGCTGAGGTTAGCATGCATAGAATTCCCTTCTCTTAATTTTCTTCTTACAATGAAGTTAAAAAGTAGGTTAGGCTAAAAGAGTGACAGAACCGAAATCATATAGCTGAATCTAATGCTTTACCCAATGTGCCACACTTGCTGCCTTAACTGATCAGAAAAATGTTTAGAATATACAAAAAAGATTGATTCCAGAAAAGACCATTCAGTGAGCTAAAGGAAGACTTTCACTCTTCCCTGAGTAACTTTTAAGGAAACAAAAAGGGTTTAACTAAAAAAATAAATTCCTTCTATGGCTCTCTTCTCAATTGTTTGGCAAAATTGCAGTGGAATTTTTTAATAAACAAATATATTTCTACCAAAAAAAAAAAAAATAGGCTTAGAAAAAACTGCATCTGTACTCATGGGAGACTTTGACATAAACTACTTACTGGGTTTGAGGATCTTTATTTTAATTATTTGATTTATATCCTGCCTTCAAAAAAGTCAAAATTGTAAACATCCAATTTTCCCCATCCTGTCATTTGGATTGAGTTAGAGAAGGTGAATTGCTCAGATACATGCTGAGCTACCAACGATATAAACAGATATAATGTAGTAGCTGCCTATATATAAAGACTAAAATATAGGTGTACAGGGAGCCACTCCCATGAATAAAATAGTTCAGATGACCTATATGACATACCACTCAAAGGCAGAAAGCGCATAGTGCCAAGCCATGCAGTCTATTTAATTGGGCAGTTTTCATGTATAAATTTTGCTAATACAAATGTAAAAATTTAGCATGGGAAAAGATCACTCCTAAGCACCTTCACAGCCCTGGTACCCTGGCAAGCTCACAATTTCACAGGTTTGCATAATGTATGCAAACTGCTACTTTATTTTACCCACAATGTCTCCACTTTGGGAAATGTTACATCTTCACTTTTAATTGTCTGCTGCTAACTGCTGTATATAAACTACAGCCAGACCCAGTGGACAGCAGATAATCCTTTGTTAAGGACCACTTTAATTTATCCTATAACGAGTCTACAGAGTTACACAGTAAGCCATGAATTTCTCATTCTATTTTAGCTTGAACTATATACAGTACATTAAGGAAGTCACAATTGGCTATATTCACACAACTTTAAAAAAAAACCAGATTAACTATTTTTCTGGATTCACACAATACCCTGAATCATAAGCCAAAGGAGCTTGATTTGTATTATTGTTCAGCTACGAAATATTAAGCACAGTTAATCCTAACCAAATGTAATTTTGTATATTTTGTTTGGATATCTGCTAGGTCTTTAACTAACCTGCAAAATGTGTTATAAATCCAGCGATTAAGTGGCTTTTGTTCATCACTGTAGGAAGAGGTTAAGAGTTGGGGACAGGCTTAATTCTAACTGATCCCAAGCTGCTCTATAGATCTTTTGAGGGCTGCTTCCTATGTCAAAATCCCAAATAGGCCAAAGGAGGCTTGATTGCTCCTCTCCAAACTGATTTGGAGATAGGTCAAAGTATTTAAGATTAGGGCTTGGGAGGCAACAAGAAAAAAAAACCCCATCTCGTTGAAACTCTCTAGTCTAGAGCAGTGTTTCCCAACCTTGGCAACTTGAAGATATCTGGACTTCAACTCCCAGAACTCCAGGACAGAGGCACCGACGGCAGCAGCTGGACATGTTGCTGTATGCCGTACATGCTGGCATTGCGTGGCTGGCACTTGCCTGCTGGCTGGGCCGGAGGCTCCAGCCCCACGCCCATGCCCAGCGCAACGCCAGCAAGTACCCCCCCCCCCCGCTCAATGTTCCCCAGGATTTTGTAAATGTGAATAATGTGCCGCGGCTCAAAAAAAGTTGGGAAACTCTGGTCTAGTCTAGAGGACCAATGTTCCATAACCAAACGTGTCTGTCTATCAAGATCTTTAAATTCCCAAGAAGAAAGTACTCTGTGCACTAAATTGCATGAAAGCAACAGCAAAATGAATACACATGGAAGTCAAGGAGCCAAGAAAGAGGGAGAGAGCAAGATTATTTTTAAGCTTAGGTTGTGGATCTTGAATTGTAAAATCACAGCTGCTGTTGAAAGTATCCCAAATGCCTCCCTCTCAACCTGCTTTTGCTACCCATAAGCATACCTGATTTTTTCTTGAAGAAGGATTCAGGCGGTCTGGGCATATCATGGATCACTTCGTAGAGGGGTTCAAAGTATACGAACATATCCTCCGAAGCTTTGTCCATCGGCACAGTGTTGATGACCTACCAGAAAGTCTAGAAGTGATCCCTGGGTCCCCATGAGAGATCTGGAAGCAGTTGCAGTGATGGCATTGTTGAATCAAAGAAAGCAAGACCTCCTAGGAGGCTCCTGAAATGCCTTCTTGATTTTCATAAAAGAAGAATAACAGGATCTCTACCTGCACTCAGTAAAGGCATTCCCGCTTATAAATAGGTACCTACCTGAGAAGTTCACTCCCTGCTTGCTTTCCATTTAAATATTTTTTAGAATTACTTATATTTCACTAAATTGGCCAGAAGACGACTTATCTTTGAAGCGGGGGGAAAGAAGCAATGGATTTTTCTAAGTAGAATGTCTTGAATGCGAAGTTAGAATGACACGCATGAAGGAGTGTATACTGTATACAGTATATATTGCAGTTGTTCCCCATCTTTTACTATAAATATGAAGATCAGAAGCTTGAAGCAGAGTGGAAGGTAGAGTAGTGAAAATGGTCCAATTATGACATAAATCTGC
Organism: Erythrolamprus reginae; assembly: GCF_031021105.1. NCBI lineage: Eukaryota > Metazoa > Chordata > Lepidosauria > Squamata > Dipsadidae > Erythrolamprus > Erythrolamprus reginae. Next base: position 100,377,713 of record NC_091963.1, on the reverse strand, counting down.
CTGCAATACAAACCTCCAAAATTGGATTTTGCTAATACTTTCCAATTAAGCATGTAAACATCAGTATGCACCTGTGCTTCCCTGAGAATAAGACCGGGTCTTATTTTTGGGAGAAGGAATAAGTACTAGGGCTTATTTTTGGGGGGGGGGTATTTTTTCCCCCATGTATGGGAGGCCCACTACTTCTGCTTGCTCGTGGCAAGGCAGGAGGTCATGTAGCGCATCAGTGTTGCTGCTGTGAGTTGGGGGCAAGTGTTGCTGCTGTGAGTTGGGGGCCAGGTGGATCTATCCCACGGGTGATAGACTGGCTTACTTCAGGGCACCCGCAGCCAGGCCAACCATTCCTCAATATCTGCCTTGCCTTACGGCCGCAGCACCAACATACCACTCGGCCTCCTACTCCACTGCGGACACAAGCAAGTAGAAGAAGTGGGCTGGCAGCCATCTATGCTCTTGCTGCACATAGCTGTCAGTGCTGCCACCACGAGGCAGATGTCGTGCATGGAGAGTCTGGCTGTGAAGGCCCTTGTGCTGTGCATGGGGCAGCTCTCCCTCTCCCTCCCTTGCCTCCACGAGCGAACAGATGGAATGGTGGGCAGGCGGCTGCACAGACTCTTAAGTAGCGCTTATTTGGAGTAGGGCTTATATTAGATGCACACATAAAAAAACATGCTAGGGATTATTTGCAGTATAGGCTTTGGGAAAATAGGATAATAGCTATTATGATACAATAATTATTTATTATTTATTTATTTCATTTATTATTTATTAATCAAAATTGTATGCCGCCCCTCTCCGCAGACTCGGGGCGGCTAACAACAGTAATAAAACAATATAAACAAATCTAATATTTAAGTTAATTTTAAAAAGAAACTCCAATTTAAGAGACCAATCATACATACAGACATACCATGCATAAATTTTTTATAAGCCTAGGGGAAGGGAATATCTCAATTCCCCCATGCCTGATGACAGAGGTGGGTTTTAAGGAGCTTATGAAAGGCAAGGAGGGTGGGGGCTATTCTAATCTCTGGGGGGAGTTGGTTCCAGAGGGCCGGGGCCGCCACAGAGAAGGCTCTTCTCCTGGGTCCTGCCAAACGGCATTGTTTAGTCGACGGGACCCGGAGAAGGCCAACTCTGTGGGACCTAACTGATCGCTGGGATTCGTGTGGCAGAATGCTTGTTAGCATGTTTGTAGTTAGTATATAGTTAGAGCATCACCAAAGAAATTAAATCATATAAATTTAGTTGTATGAATTTTAAGTCCTTAAACATAAATTAATGTTGTTTCTTTCTTTTCTCTCCTTTACATCTTTTAGCACTCCATTTAGTGACACGCCTCACTATACGGAGTTCCCACAACCAACTCACCCAAAGCGTGAACTAACCAACATTAATATTTTGCATCATTTACCTTCTGGGCTATCTTCTTCATTTCCATAATATAAGCAGACATGGCTTGCTCTTTGGTCATCTTTCCTAAGTTTTTCCAGGCATCCCTGCCAAAATCCCAAAATATCTGTTATCTTGGGGAAGAGCTTCATTAAAAAAAACAGCAACACTGCCATAGTTTGAACTATTTTAAAATTCAGAATCTCTCATAATGGTTCTTTCTTAAGGATTTTTAATGTGTGAGCTCTACTGATAATCACTTAAGGATGACTGGTCATTAGTTTGTCTATGCTATGAATCATATTCTCTTTATTTCAATTTCAGTAATATTTTAAAATATGAGTACAGTGTTCCCTCGATTTTCGCAGGGGATGCGTTCCGAGACCGCCCGGGAAAGTTGAATTGCCGCGAAGTAGAGATGCGGAAGTAAATACACCATTTTTGGCTATGAACAGTATCACAAGCCTTCCCTTAACACTTTAAACCCCTAAATTACCATTCCCATTTACTCACCATTATTACTGGCACTCACAATTGAATAAGACACTTAGTGATCCTGATATTTATAAACATAATTATTTATTAACAATAATTATTTTTTTTGCAATAAAAAAATCAGCAACGGCAGACAAAAGTTTGGTGATCATGTATGATGTCACTGGGTGGGAAAAAATGTGCTATAGAAAAAAAACCAGTGAAATATTTTTTAATTAATATTTTTTTTAAAACCGTGGTATAGGCTATTCGCGAAGTTCGAACCTGCGAAAATCGAGGGAGCACTGTATTTACAGTCCAGTTTGAACATTTCAAGCAGAGGTCACTATTTGAAATGAATATAACATTTTTAAAAAGGATTGGCTCTGCAAGTAGTCCTAACTCCATTGACATTGATATGATTTAAATCAGTGCTTCTCAATTATTTTCTGTTACACCCCCTAGGAAGAAGTGAACATTTTGCGTCCCCCCAACTCTCCACCGACATGCATCTCATGGCCCACAGCACCTGACCTGCCACCCCAAAATTGCACCCCACCACGAGACGCACATCCTACCTGAGACTTGCACCAATACCTCCGTAGAGCTCCTCAGGGTTGTGCCCAGGACAGCCCATTCTAAAAGAAAACTCGCAAGTTTGAGAAGTTTGATTGAACACATGATACTTTTCTTTTTTTTAGAACAGGCTGTCCTGGACACAACGCCAAGGGATGTGACAGAGGTACTGGTACAAGTGACAGGTAGGATGTGCATCCTATTCCTTGCAGCAAAAAAAAGCACATTCCCCGGGGTCACGCATCCCCCTGGCATTGTTCCATACTCCCCCCAGGGGGGTGCGCCCAGGGGTGGGCTACTGCCTGGATGGGGGGGGAGGGAACCCAGTGGGGTAGCGAAAATGGAGCTCCACCCCAGAGCACCCAATTTGCACTGAAAGATGTTGAAAGAAAATGCATAAGCCACACCCACAGTGTGGTAGTAAAAATTTTGGTAGCCCTTCATTGGGTGCGCCCCACTATTTGAGAAGCACTGATTTAGAGTAATAATGGATCTACGCAAAGAATAATTAAGCCTGGATCCAATTCAGTTAAAAATATAGTGTCACAATGATAAAAACAACCAAAATTATAAAATTTATAAGAGGAACTTAAAAAAAGGCCTTGTAGCTCTTCTACTCTGTAGTCAAAATCAGTGGTCTTCGGGAAGGAGGCAGTGTCAAAATAAGCAAGCTGAAAGCTGCACTTTGGAAATATATGTGCCAATATCAAAAGGGTGAGACTTTTGGGGTTAATGTCATCCCCATCTATTTTGTCCTGTTCTGTAGATAATGCTGTTGCAAATTGGACAGCTGCAAAGAAAACCCCGTTTCTTGTTGTCATAATTTTAATTTCTTTACAGAGGATGAAACAGGAAAAAGCACTTTGCTGCAATTAGCTTATATGCTGATACAGACAGCAATCAACTTTTTTATTAGGACTTTATAGAAGAAAAGTAGTAGTTTTTTACTGGACCACTATCCAGTGCAATCGAACAATATTATTTAGGTAAGCTTATGTGTGTTTATTATTTCGCAGATGTTGTGTCTGCTGTAGCATTGAAAGAGCATCAGAGACTGGGTTCAGAAAAAGCAATGTTTCATTTGGAACTGGGAGAATTTGTCACTGGCTTTCTTACCATTTATATCTGCCAATAGGATTCCAAAATCCTGGCCTTGGGATCTGGCATTGACCCACTGTTGCTTGCTTGTAGTAACCATAAAAACGTAGCATTTCTTCATACGAGAGACGATAGGAAACTGAAGAAATTGAGAATATGTTCAGGATCCTACATAGAAAAAGGTATTTGATGGCAGGATTTCATTTTTAAGGTTTCCTATTGTGGCTGAAGGGAAGGGGTGCTTCTAAGGGGGAGTAAGGAGTAATTTCAACGTAGAGTCTATCTGGGGGAGGAAACATCTGAGGTCAAACTCATTAGGTCTATACCTGCCCATTCCCAAGGAAAAAGTAACAATCTGGTGAGATTTTTGTAATAGATGAACAATTTTTTTTTTACTAGTAAGTTTTTTTATTTTTTCCTCCACATCAACAACATACATAAACATACATCACATATACCTTCAGTATACATATATTAGCACTTAAAACAATAGAACAATAACCTAAGTTACATTCCAATTTTAATTTTATTATTCAATGCATCTCAATCTTCCCTCTCTCCACTCCCCTCTTTCTATCTCAGGTGGCTATTCCACCTCTTGTACCTACTTTCTTACACCTTATCTCCCCTTTCTTACTGCCATCTCCTCCTCCTTCCTTCTCTACATCTCTACTCTCTCTCTTTCTCTCCTTCTTCCTACTTCCTCTTACCCCCTCTAAATCCTTCCCCAAGTGGATAATTCTAATTACAAGAATTTTTTCTGGTTATTTTTTCTCCCCACTAAAAAAAAACCATACCTCACATACATCAATATAACTTAGTAAACATGTATCAACTACTAAATATCATTAATACTACTTCATTTCATATCTATTACTCTATCTCATGCTACCTCCTTTATCTAATTTCATCACCCAGTTTACACAGATTGTTTTATTTTCCAATTACATTTTAATGCAATTGTTTACTTCCTCTGCTGCTTTTTCTCTCTTGCTTAGTACAGTGATAGCTCATCTTATGAACTTAATTTGTTCCGTGACCAGGTTTGTAAGATGAAAAGTTCGTAAGACGAAGCAATTTTCCCCATAGGAATCAATGTAAAAGCAAATAATGCATGCAACCCCATCCCAAAAGTCACCCCTTCTGCCTTGCGTCGCTGTGAATCCCCACCTCCAGACTTCCGTTGTCAGCTGAAGCGCGAGGATTCCCCTGAGGCTCCCCTTGCTGGGATTCAAAGCAACACTGGCAAAAATGAAGGGATTCCCTTCATTTTTGCCAGCCTACTTTGAATTCCATCCAGGGGAGCTGAGGGCTGAGAGCTGAGCCATCAAACCCCACCCACCCACCAATAATTATAGAGGGAAGGCAGCTCAGGTCTCGCTGTGTTCGCCCTAGAACAAGGACAGAAGCACCAACCTGAAGATAACGAGTGGGACCTCGTTGAAACATCACCAGAAATCTCTGAATCCTACACAGGAAGAAACCCAAATATGCCAAGACCGTCATACCTGTACCTGTGAAAATCTACGAAAACACACACACACATATATATACACACACACTGTAGATTTTCACGGGTACAGGTATGACGGTCTTGGTATATTCGGGTGTCTTCCCGTGTAGGATTTAGAAATTTCTGTCGACGTTTCGACGAGGTCCCACTCGTCATCTTCAGGCTGGTGCTTCTGTCCTTCAAGAATAAGGACAGAAGCACCAGCCTGAAGATGACGAGTGGGACCTCGTCGAAATGTCGCCAGAAATTTCTAAATCCTACATGGGAAGAAACCCGAGTATGCCAAGACCGTCATATATATATCCAGTGGTTTTCAGTCTAGTCATTTAAGCTAAATCAGAAATTGCTTTGCAATTTCTCCTATTGAATATTAACCACTAGTCATTATAGTTTAAATTCTTCTACCAGGCCTCTGCCAAGTTCAGTGCTATATTTAAAGAATAGGAAAAAAAACCCTGCAGAATTCTGCATCAAGACATACTGCTCAAACCGAGTTTTAAAAAGCAGGTTTAACTTTGTTTTTCCTGAAATTAGAAATCTAGTTTCTTATTCTGTATGGTTGTTCAGAGAAGCCTGATGACTGTTGTATTGGGTGTCAACCCTTATAGGTGAGCTAAGTAACCTGAGAGGTTCCCCAAAGGGATTCTTACCATTCCTGGGCAAGCCTTGGATGACCTGGACAGCTGCTTCAAACTGTGCCTGGCAATTCGCTTCTTCTGTCTTCAACCCCATTGGTACCTAGCCAAATTTTTAAAAAGAGGTTGAAATTTGGAGAGTGCAAACTCCAGGAGAAAAGGGTATAGAGATGAGTGAAGTGGTAAAAAGAAGATGAGTGGTAGAAAAGAGTGGTAGAAAGAAGGATTTTTCTTCCAAGGGTTTTTCTCCTGCTCAGTTATTTATGAGTCATAGCAAAAACTTGTTAGATAATTGTGCTTGCCCAAAAATCCTGTTTATTATATTTAGCTGTTAATTTAAATTGTTATTTATACAGAAAAATGTGTTTACAAAAAGTATTTATAAGATAGTTGGAGAAGTCAGTCCGTAGCTCAAACTCAGCTCAAACTCAACCCTGACAAGACGGAGTGGCTGAGGGTTCTGCCTCCCAAGGACAATTCCATTTGTCCGTCGATTACCCTGGGGGGGAATTGTTGATCCCCTCGGAGAGGGTCCGCAGCTTGGGCGTCCTCCTCGATCCACAGCTAACTTTAGAACACCATCTTTCGGCTGTGGCAAGGAGGGCGTTTGCACAGGTTCGCCTGATGCATCAGTTGCGACCCTATTTGGACAGGGAGTCTTTGCTCACAGTCACTCGTCCCCTCATCACCTCGAGGTTCGACTACTACAACGCTCTCTACATGGGGCTACCTCTGAAGAGTGTTCGGAAACTTCAGATCATGCAGAACGCGGCCGCAAGAGCAATTATGGGCTTTCCCAGATATGCCCATATCTTATCAACACTCCGCGACCTGCATTTGTTGCAGATTAGTTTCCGGTCACAATTCAAAGTGTTGGTAATGACCTTTAAAGCCCTACATGGCATCGGACCAGAATACCTATGGGACCGTATTCTGCCTCACGAATCCCAGCAGCTGATTAGGTCCCACAGAGTCGACCTTCTCCGCGTCCTGTCTGGCGGGACCCAGGGGAAGAGCCTTCTCTGTGGCAGCCCCGGCCCTCTGGAATATAGAGTGCATTGTAGTAATTGAACCTTGAGGTGATGAGGGCATGAGCGATTGTGAGAAGAGACTCCCTGTCCAAATAGGGGCACAACTGGTGCATCAAGCAAACCTGTGCAAACGCCCCTTTGCCATAGCTGGAAGATGGTGTTCTAAAGTTCCAAAATGCATATCTTACTGTGAAACATTCTAGATCTTAGGTAGGGAGAGATCCTCTTAATAATCTTCCCCAATCACCTTCTCTGATTGAGCACTCTCAAAAGCAACCAAGCTCATGTTTTTCTGGCTTAGGTGAGCAAAACTCCAGTTTCATGATATGCAGGGCTTGAGAATCAGCTGATGAGATCTTAGCTTCACTTTTCTTTCTTTGCCACACCTGAATTTAGAGCTTATTTTCCCAGTCAACTCTTATCTAATCAGTTTCATAACTTTATATTGCAATCTACAAATAAAGCTTTTGGGAAGCATGTCTAGGCAGGCAGTGATGGAAAACTAGTGTCATACCAGCATCCTAATAACTTTCAGTTGAAATTCAAAAGCAAAAACAATTAGGTTTTTGCAGCCAGGTAGCTTTGTTTTACAGATAGTCTTTGGTTTATGATCAAAATGGACCCCAAAATTTCTGTTGCTAAATTGGGACAATCGTTAAGTGAATTTTACCCCATTTTATGACCTTTCTTGGCACAGTTGTTAAGTGAATTACTCCAGTTAACATGGTTGTTAAGTGAATCTGGCTTCCCCTTGACTTTGCTTATCAGAAGGTCGAAAAAGGTGATCAAATGACTCTGGGACACTATAGCTGATATAACTGATATGAATCAGTTGCCAATTGTCTGAATTTTGATCACATGACATGGGAATGCTGTAACAGTTATATTTGTGAAAAAAGTAATGTCATCATTGTAACTTTGAAAACTAATCTCTGCGGCAGGCTTGGGGATGTGGAGCACTGGTATTCTCCTCCGGCCATACATATATGAGTGTAAGTGAAATGAATGGGAATGATTGTTTGTAATAACTTGGGTTTCGGTCAAAATTTAGATTAGTTTTAATTAATTAATGGGTTTCTCATATGTATTTTTGTATTGTTTCTCACTTTGTAAGCCACTCTGAGGCTACGGAGAAGGGCAGCAAAGAAATCTATGTAATAAATAAACTGTTAAAAGTTGAGAATGATCTGTAGTATCCAGAGTTCAGATTGTTTTGCAAAAAAAAAAATGTTGGTGGATGAGGATAGCCAGTTTTTCCTACTTTTTATCTATTCTATTAATCTAGGTACCCTGTTTCCCCGAAAATAAGTCACCCCTGAAAGTAAGACATAGGAGAGATTTCGTAGAATTGCCTAATATAAGGCATCCCCCGAAAGTAAGACGTAGGAGACGTTTCGTTTCTCAGCATTCCAAACAGAACATATAGAATAGAATAGAATAGAATTTTATTGGCCAAGTGTGATTGGACACACAAGGAATTTGTCTTGGTGCATATGCTCTCAGCGTACATAATAGAAAAAGATACATTCGTCAAGAATAACACTGTTTTCCATAAATTGCATCCCAAAACGCTGCATCAATCAGATTTAAAACACATCCAACATGCAGCTGCATGTTTGGATGCATTTTTTCTGCAGCAGGATACAGGATACAATTCATTAGAAAAAAATAAGACATCCCCTGAAAATAAGACATAGCACATCTTTGGGAGCAAAAATTAATATAAGACGCTGTCTTATTTTCGGGGAAACACGGTAGTACTGGTCCTGAGCATGTGTAACATTGAAGAATAAAACTTATGCACTCTTCTATTGGCTGAAACACTGATAGGCTGTTTCTTACTTGGCCTAAGTTTTCAAAGACTGAAAGAATGAAGATAAACATCGCTGGTTTCACAATATTTTAGCTTTTCTCAAAACTGGGCAACATTGAGATGTGTGGACGTAAACTACCAAAATTCCCCAGCCAGTTGAAATCTACATTTCCTATTGTTGTCAATGTTTAAAACACATTGCTTTAGAGCAGTGTTTCCCAATCTTGGCAACTTGAAGGTGTCTAAACGTTTACTCCCAGAATTTCCCAGCCAGCATTTGCTGAACTGGGGAAGTCTAGGAGTTGAAGTTCAGATGTCTTCAAGTCACCAAGATTGGGAAACACTGCTTTAGAGGAATTGCATGTAAATGGCTCTCTGTGAGCTTCTGCCATAATCCTTTTATCCCATTACATACAATGCAATGTGACAAATATTAAGCTTTGACATGAGAAATCTAGGATAGAATATAGGGTGGAGGCTCCAAATACTGGAAGCCAGCATTTAGAAAGATAAGAACTTCCCAGATCAGATCAAAACCCTTTCATGTCCCAGATTATGTTTCTCTAATTGATCCACCAAATACTAGCTGAAAAACAAATAAAAGGGGCAGGTGTGTGATAGCTTGTTTCATATCCCCCAGCCACTGGCAATGGGACACAGCCTGTCTTTTACTGAATGTGATATATAATCACATTGCTAAAGAGCTGTTGTCTGCCATACATTTTTCTGCAGGTAATCCTGATGTTTACATTAGGAATTATCTACTCTATTGATGCCATTTCCTCAGCTAGATCACTCAGACAATGCCAATGGAGTATTATATTCAATCACATGCTATGCCAAGCACTGCAGTCACAACATGATTTCTGTTTTCAGAGCTGATGCCCCTTGTTTGCCTTATTGATGCAACCCATGCTCCAGGTATTAACTTTGGCATCTCTTCCATCTTACTCTTGTAAGACATTCCCAGCTTCCTGATACAATGCTGACTGAAATGCTTTTTACCTAACTCAGGTGAATATCTGTTTTTAGGCTTTTAATGTTAAATTGTTATTTTAGACTTTTAATATTAGATTTGGTATTGTATATTGTTTTATCACTGTTGTGAGCTGCCCCGAGTCTGTGGAGAGAGGCGGCATACAAATCTAATAAATAATAATAATAATAATAATAATAACAACAACAACAACAACAACAACAACAACCAAAAGTGTTGCCTCCCCAAGCATTCCAAAACAAGGATCTGATTTCCCCTTCTCCTTCCTCACTAAATGCGAATTTATTCAGCAACGTTTACTATTTCCGGGATGATTTCAGATGATGCCTCTGCATTTTAAAACCTAAGCATTCCTATGTGAATCCTGACCACAAATTTCCACCGCCCTCTCCTGATTTTTGCGCATCGGAAGGTCCGCAGCCCCGTTTTTGTAACTGCGTTTCACGATTTCTTTGTTTGTGGTCAACGTGAAAGCCCGGGTCTTTGCTTCCGTCTTTCTTGGCCTGCCGCAAAGATTATTGCCGGATGGACATCGGCTTACCGCAAGGACTACAGTATATCTCCAGCATCTAATGTCCGTCAGGTGATCCTAAATCCGCTGCTCAACGATGATCCCCTTTTCATCTTTCAACAATTATGACACGGCTATCCCTTCACCAGCCCTACCTCGTACTCGGCTGCACAAAGTGCTGTGCTCACTTCCCTCTGGGACCGCACATCGCGTTTGTCAACTTCTTTTTCATTGCAACAGCAGCTGTTTCAATTTTGACCTTCTGAGTCCCGCCCATAATCCTCCGTATCACGGTGAAGCGAGCTTCAGCGAATCACTGCACAGCCGAAAAGGTTACGCCTCTCACTTCGGCCAATCAACAGAAGCAGATTCTCCCGTCTTGATGCTACAGATCTCTCTTTATTATCTTGTGCCTCGCCGTGTGTTTTGCTTCGCACCTCCGTAACTTTACTTGTAAAATGTACCTGCCAGCGGCGCCTCCCAGAAAAGAGCTTCTTTTCCTCCGTTTAATATATTAATTAGTTATAAATATATTAATATTGATTGTTTTCTGATTGCATATTTGTATCCTATCACAATCATTAAATATTATACCTCATGATTCCTGACAAATGTATCTTTTCTTTTTTTAAATTATTATTATTATTATTATTTATTAGATTTGTATGCCGCCCCTCTCCACAGACTCGGGACAGCTCACAACAGTGATAAAAACAATACATGGTGACAAATCTAATAATTAAAATCTAAAATAACAGTTTTACATTAAAAAGTCTAAAAAGAAAAAGACCCCAATATATAAAAACATACACACAGTCATATCATACACAAAACTACATAGGCAAAGGGAGATGTCTCAGTTCCCCCATGCTTGACGGCAGTGGTGGGTTTTAAGGAGTTTATGAAAGGCAAGGAGGGTGGGGGCAATCCTAATCTCTGGGGGGAAGCTGATTCCAGAGGGTCGGAGCCGCCACAGAGAAGGCTCTTCCCCTGGGTCCCGCCAGACGACATTGTTTAGTCGACGGGACCCGGAGAAGACCAACTCTGTGGGACCTAACCGGCCGCTGGGATTCTTATGAGAGCATATGTACCAATGACACATTCCTTGTCTGTCCATTCACACTTGGTAAATAAATACTGTAATTCTTATTCTAACGAGTCTGTTCTTGGGTTCAATCAAAATGCATACATGCAGATGTGCTTTCCTAAATGTTTCTTGTAAACTATATGATTGCCAACCTGGTGAATTACTTGTAAGATAAAGGAGTACCCAGTTTCTTCAGCACTTGTCAATGTGAATTGAAAAAACTTATCAGAAGAGCTGAAAATCACAGCAAGTGAGTAAAAGTCACAGGGAATCACTATTCATCTTATTTATTCAGAGCAAAGGTTAGCTTTCAGTAATCAGGGTTTTTATGAAGTTGTTGGAGGAAAACCTTTGGGAAGCCCAACAACTGATGGTGCTCATGACAAAAGAGGTTAAGCACACTATACAAAGTTATCAAATTGGAACATGGGATGTTAGAGACATGTCTCTTGGGTAACTCAAAATTGTAAAAAGAGAAATGATTTGAGCTAACATAGAAATCCTTGGCATCAGTGAGTTACACTGGACAGGCAGTGGAGAATTAAAATCACAAATTGTATGGTTTATTTTTCTGGAAACAATATCAGATGACAAGTGGCTCAATATGTTCACAGAGCATACAATGATAGCATACTATTTATCCAAATTCAAAGCAAGCCATTCAACATGAACATACTACAAATCTATGCCCCAACTGTAGACCCAGATGATGATGAAATAGAACATTTTCATCAAGCAAACAACAAAAAAGATTTTTAATATATACTATGGGTGATTTCAATGCGAAGGAGAAGTAACTGGGCAAGAATACAATGAGGATACTTAAAAGGAGGTACAGTTTCTAAGAGCTGTTGCCTAGGAGAAAACCAAGGAGAAGTTATAAGAATAGTAGGCAAGTTTAGGTTAGGCTAAGTGAACAAAATGAAACTGGTGATTGCCTACTGCAGTTGTCAGGAAAACTGCCTAAGCCTAATGAACACATGATTTATACAACACAAAGCAGGTTTAAGCATATGGACAGGATTAAATGGACAATATTGAAATCGGATAGATTATGTTTTATGTCAAGAATGCTGGAAAAACTCAATTAAGACACTTTCTTGGTGTTAATTGTAGCTCAGAGCCTCAGACCATCAGCTATTAGTAGCTAAATGAAGCTTAAACCCTGCAAAGTAAAAAAAAGAAGAAGAAGGCATTACTGTACTCCCCCCAAAATCCCATTCTCACTTTTCCTACTGCTGCCACTGTTACTTCTGTGCTGAGTTCTGGGCAATAAACATTTTCATGACTGCTTCCAGGGGCAAATAATTAAAATATAAACCTATTACTTCAGAAAAATAAATAAGTAAGGAGTGTTTTGTAGGGTGTTGTAAGAGTGTTTTGCAGGGAATGCCAGCCAACATATTTTTTAAAAAATGATTTAAAAATTGTTAAAAAATAAATGGGGGTTGAACAAGTGTTGATTGGATACAGTTATGATTTTTAAAAAAGTGTACTGAGGTGACATCTGATTTTAAATTGATATAATTTATTCATATCCTGCCATGTAATATATTTACCATACCACTTAAGTACAGAGGCAATATTGACAATACTGTATGGATTGTTGTCTCATTTCCTTCCCTATTGTGAAACACTTTGTTTATCCATTCAATAACTTATTGTCTATTGTACAGATGTTCTAGCACGTATTATCATATTATGTTTCTTATTGTGACAATGGCATGACCTGTATAGACAAAAAAGCAAATTCTCTTTTGCTCTTTTCATTAACTATAGATATATTATGCTAGTTATCTTATTTTGTGCCTCTCAATATTTTCTGAAGCCAGTGTTGTACATTTGGAATTGCATTTTATAGATATTTCATATTGTGTGAAGAAATAATGCAACATTTGGTACATTCCTAAACACTCCTATGTTAATATAGATATAGGGTATTCAAAAAAAGAATCAGGTCTTGTAAACAATTTATTATATAAATTACATTAAATATTTAAATTGGCTGTCTTCCTTCCAAACACTTTTTTTACTCAATTGATTCATGATCTTTGAACATTCTCGAGTTCAATATCATTTTCACTGAAAAAAAGCAATAAAAATATACATTTTTCAGTATATGTGCTTCTGAAGCGAGCACTACCCTATGTATTTTCATACATACAATGTTCTTTTCAAGTCAGATGAAGTCTTCTTGCATATTTGTTGACATAGATTGCTTTTCTTGTGAAGCTTCAAATTGGCATTTCATCTGTACCTGCTGCTTTCCTACATAACAGTTGCTTTATTGCTTTTTATATTTCTTTTTTTTTATTGTAATTGGCTCCTTAATACTATTTTCCCTCAAATGTTTTCATCATTCTATAATTCTGATTATAAATGGTTACAAAATATTTTTTCTTTTTTTAAGTATAACTTTTATTGAAATCTTTAAAAAAAAGAAGATTAAAAACTAGTGCAAACTTAAAGTAAAAAAGAAAAAAGAGAAAGAAAATAGAGCTAGTTTGGTCTAGTGGTCAGGTACCAAGCTAGAAATCACGATACTATGAGTTCAAATGCTACCTTAGCATTGAAAACCAACTGGATTACTTTGGGCCAGTCACTTTCTCTCAACCCAATTCACCTTACAGGGCAGCTCCTGCCAGTACAGCTAATTGTGCGCAGCTCTGCAGCTCTGGTGCGCGAATGCGGAATTGAGCACAATTTTGCTTCCCGAACATGTGTGAGAAGCAAAATCTTGCATGCATTCGCATGTTTCAGTGAGGTTTTTTACTTCTCTGCATATTGAGTGTGCGCACATGTGAGATTTTGCTTCTTGCACATGTGCAGGAAGCAAAATTGCGCGCGATCCCTCATTCGCATGTTTGTTTGTTTGTTTATTGATTGATTGATTGTTAGAGTTGAAAGGGACCATGCAGGTCACCAAGTCCAACCCCCTGCCTGAGCAGGAATCCTAAAGCACCCCAGCTAAATGGCAGTCCAATCTCCTCTTGAAAGTATCCAGAGTTGGGGAGTTCACAACCTCCGCAGGCAGGTTGTTCCACTGGTTGATCACTCTGACCGTCAGGAAGTTCTTCCTTACTTCTAGGTTGAATCTCTCCTTGGTCAGCTTCCAGCCATTGTTCCTCGTCCGGCCCTCTGGTGCTCTGGAGAATAGAGTGGCCCCCTCCTCTCTGTGGCAACCCCCTCATATACCTGTATACAGCTATCATGTCCCCTCTGCCCCTCCTTTTCTCTAGGCTATCCATGCCCAGTTCCCGCAATCTCTCTTCGTAAGTCTTGGTTTCAAGTCCCCTAATCATTTTGGTTGCTCTTTTCTGTACCTTCTCCAGAGTTTCAATGTGTCTTTTGAAGTGTGGTGACCAGAACTGGATGCAGTACTCCAGATGTAGTCTGACCAGGGCATAGTAGAGTGGTATTAATACTTTCCTGGTCATGGAGTGTATCCCCCTGTTGATGCAGCTTAGAATAGTGTTGACTTTTTTGGCTGCTGCTGCACATTGCTGATTATCCACCAAGACTCCAAGATCTCTTTCGCAGTCACTACTGCTAAGTGGGGTTTCTCACAGGCTGTATGTGTGTCTAGGTTTTTTTTTACCAAGGTGAAGGACTTTGCTCTTGTCGACGTTGAACATCATGTTGTTAGTGTGGGCCCATAGTGTTAATCTGTCTAGATCTTTCTGTATTTTGAGCCTGTCCTCTAGGGTGTTGGCTACCCCTGCCAGTTTGGTGTCGTCTGCAAATTTGATTAGTTCCCCTTCTACTCCCTCGTCCAGGTCATTGATGAAAATATTGAAGAATACAGGGCCCAGGACAGAACCCTGTGGTACCCCACTGCCTACCTTCTTCCATGTGGATTTGGAACCATTGAGGACAACTCGTTGCGTGCGGTTGGACAGCCAATTGTTTATCCATCTGCATGTGTTGTAACCTACCCCGTTTTTTTCTAATTTGTGGATTAGGAGGTTGTGGTCAACTTTATCAAAAGCTTTGCTGAAGTCCAAGTATATGAGGTCTATTACGTTGTGTTGGTCCACTGATTTGGTTATGGTGTTGAAAAATGATATGAGGTTGGTTTGGCATGATTTGTTTCTGACAAACCCGTGCTGGCTGTTGGATATAATGCTGTTTGCTTCTAGGTAGTGGCAAAGTTGTTTTTTAATTATTTTCTCCAGTATTTTTCCAGGTATAGAAGTTAGACTGATTGGTCTGTAGTTGCCTGGGTCAGTCTGTTTACCTTTTTTGTGGATGGGGACTACATCAGCTCGTTTCCAGTCTTCCGGAAGGTTTCCAGTGGTCCAGGATTTTTGGTAGATGAGGAAAAGTTCCACTTGTTAAAGCTGCGGAACTGCATGCAATTAGTTATACCAACAGGAGCCCATCACTGTCACAGGGTTGTTGTTGTGAGGAAAAAAAGAAGGAGAAAGAAGTGTTCTTTATTGCCTGGAGTTATTTGCAAAAATAAAAAGGCAGCAAAACAACTACAACAAAGCATTGGCTCCTATAGGAATCATAGACATGGAGACATGGTTTTCCAAGCAAAGCTGTTCCAAGGTAGGAAGACCTTCTCTCTGTGTTCAGAGGCATGTTCTCTCTGGGTATGCTTTTCAGAGACCTGCCTTGCTTGAGACTTGCATTTATTTTTATAGCAATTTTCTTCGTGCACACAAGAATAAAATATTAATTTTACTATTAGTAAACTACTATTTACTATTTTAGTTACAATGATAAATGGTTAATATATAACACATAGTATACAGACAAATCATATCAAGGTGTGTTTTCTAACTAAACAGAAGAGTATCTAATTAACTTTTTATCATAGACAAACAGAAGAGTGTTATTAAACTGAGAGCTGAGTAAATAATCTTTACATTAAGCAGAATGGAAGTCAATATTAACCAAAGTCAGGAATTCCACATTCTTTGACAAATTACTGATAGCAACCTTCCTATTGTATGTATGTATGCATTTATTTGTTTGTTTATTATTTTTAAAATTTGATTTCTATGTCACCCTTCTTGAAATGACGCAATAGCAGTTATAAGCACAATTTTCCATTTTCTTATAACACTTCCCCCTCTTAGAACTCTTATAATGTTTCTTTCAGATAATTTTGTTTCATTTTCCTGGGTTTTTTTTCTGACCTTCCTAAAATATACAGTATTCTAACTTCTTATGTTATTATTTCCCTCTCTTTTTGATTCTTGGTTGAGCTATTTGGTCTTGTGATTTCTTACTTGATAGTGAAAACTGTGTTCATTGTCTGCATCCTTCTAAATGTCCAAATTTCTTATGACTTTTATAATAAATTGTTCTGAAAGCCAGATAAATATGGATCTCAACTGGGAGATATACCGTAAATACATTTGGCCTCAAGATGGTGCTGCTTTCCTATATGGCCAAAATCTATTTATAAAATAAAGTATGCCAAGTTACATGAATGAAAACCTTACCTTTGACTAGTTGTATGTCGGACTCAGTGGAATTCAACATCTGTACTTGGAAGCCGCCCCGAGTCTTCGGAGAGGGGCGGCATACAAATCTAATAAATAATAATAATAATAATAATAATAATAATAATAATAATAATAATAATAATAATCAACCTAAAAAATGGAATCCCTCATGTGTTTGCATTGCATTTGGATGGGAGCTGTAGAAGTTTATACTAGTAAAAAACTGTGAAACCTTTTAATTATATTCATTTAGAGTGTGCTGGAAGAAATGGATTTTTATTCTTTTAAAAGTGACTCAGTTAGAGGGATGTGTGTTTGTGTCTGTGTGTTGGGTGGAGGGGTATATACAGAGGTGGGCTGCTGAGTTGGAACAGTGATGTGTGCTCGCTCCTGTGGCTCTGAGTGCTAGCAGAGTCCAGCACAATTCTGGTACTACACCAGGGCAGGGAGTGAAATTGCACGTAGACATGCAGGTGTGCCCAGGTGTAGTAGCAGAATTGCGCTGGACTCCGCTAGCACTCAGAGCCACGGGGGCGAGCACATGTTACAATTCCACCTTAGCAGCACACCTCTGAGTATATAGCTCTTTCTGATTTGGGAAGCTTTATTTTTGCCCTGTATTGTGTGGCTAAGTGTGACAGTTGTCTTGTCTTTTCCTGGTACCTCTGATTGGATTCATGTTGCTAAGTAGTATATAAACCATGTATTCTATTTTATATAGTCACCCAACATATTGTATCATTGCCTTAAGCCAATATTCCAAGCCACAAAGTAAGCAACCTTGGTGCAATATTTTTCAAATTGCAAAACCATGCATCTTAAATTTACAAAGTTTGAAAAACACTGGTCTAATATGTATTGGGAATCCAATCCATGTGCTACATGAGTCTTTTCGAATGTGTCAATCAAATAAGAAAAGCTTACTCCCTGAACTTACTCCCAGTCCAATTGTCTTTCCTTTCTTTCATCTATCATATATATTCTCTTCCTTTCATATATCCTCCCCTCTAAGTTCACTTTTACCCTTATATATATTACCACATGTCTTTTTTTCTTCCTATGTATTTGTGTATTGGACAAATGAATGAATGAATAAATAAATAAAATAAAATAAATAGTTTTTTATTGTAAACAGTGCCATCATTTTAAACCACACCTCTTTCTTCCAGGCCTGTGCTAGGGCCTTATTTTTCATATCAATGGAAGGGATGTTGTTTTATGAAGAGGAAAGTTCATTGAAGTGGAAACGAGGTAAGTGGGGGCCATCCTGCAGTTTACAGTACTTTCCTTCCCCGAAGTTGCCCTCCATGCTCCTCGAAATTCGAGAGGGCGATTCCTTCGGATGGCGTCGGGGCGCGCACCATCTAATGTGCTTAGCCACTAAGGAAGGCTGTGAGTCAGCGCGCAGATCCTCCAGCCAGATAGCCGAAGGGCGGGAAAGAGTTAAACCTCTCGCCTCAGATGTAATTTGAGAATTCCTGGCAAGCTCTGCTTCTCCAATCTGCGCGCGGCAGCGGCGAGTCACGAAGGAGGCTGGACAAGCAGAACTTCAACAGAGGGTAGGGCTGCCCCGCAAGTGGGGCAACAAGACGATAAAAGGGCTTCCTCAGTCCCAAGCCGGAGGGTAGATAGGGGAGCCGATAAGCTCAGCCATGTTTTGCGGAAAATGGAAAAAGTCCCCCTTGGAAAGTTGTCACCACCAGCAGCATTTTTCTGCCCATCATCGTGGAGGAACTACCAAATCCTCGGGGCACCGCACTTTCAAAAAATTGGGTAAGTGAAGTGCCTGGCGAGCCGGGTAGCCCCGGAGCGAGGAAAAGGCGTGCCGCGCCTTACGAGACCTTTCCTAGTTATTTTACTGGGTTCAGATGCAACGCTGATTAAAGTTAGGACTCAGCTCTGATACCTTTTCATCTTTGCCGGAGCTCAGTCCTGGGGCAAAGAATGTCAGTCTAGAATAGAAGAGGACCTCTGAGCGGCTGCAGAGTGCATTTCCTCCGTCAGCCAAGTAACTCCCGACTTGGAGCAGACTAAAGGTTGATACATTTATGGTGTAAAAGTGCGGACATAAAAATATTTTGTTTTGCTCCTGAAATGTTTACAGTTATTTTTTTTAATTTAAACTGTTTGTCTAATTGAATAACTTACTCCTATACAAATCCTTATTTATTTAGCGTATGGCATACTAATTTCCCCCCTTTTTTTTGAGACTCCAGGAAAATATGTGAATCAGAAGGAAATGACAGTGAGAACAACTGAATGACTTGATCTGTTTTTTGTTTGTTTGTTTTGAAACTTGAAATTAAAGAAGCCCAACAACTTGATCTTGAGTCAAAAGATAGAAAAACATATTTTAAGAACCATGAGCAATCTTTTCTCAGTAGGCTAACAGGAACAAAAAAGAGAATAGTCACTTTGTATTATCAACTGAGTAAAATAATTCTTGACCTTCATTTTTTATTTAGCAATGGAACTATGTAAAAGGTGAAACTAAATTAGTTCATTAAAACTGAGATAAAACCCTTTGAACTATAAGGAATGATAATGAATTTGTTCAAAACATATTCATGTAAATATATCTCTGGAATTTATATGATTCTTGACTTGCTCTGTTATTCCAATTTTGTATCCATCCAATATATTCTGAATATGATTAATTTTTTGTGCCTTTTTCTTTCTTGCACTGATCTTTCAAAAAGTATATAGAAGACTATTTCTTCAGAAGACGTTTTATTTGCAGATTTATTATCTTTATTCATTGAATCTTGAGATAATTATCTCAAATAGATTAGGGGGGAAATATTTAAATTTCCTAAGAAAATACATAACTGCATCAGGTTGTTTTTGTTGCAGGAAGGAGGGGCCATTAAAAGGTAATAGCTGTCAAAGGTCCACTCTGAAAACTAATTGCTGTTCCAGGAATTTAGCTTTAAAGTATGGAAAATAATTAGTAGTGGAATGTTTGTTTTGTTTTTTTGTGATGCGTTATCTCAACTATATATATTCTAATTGTAATGCCGATAATTTATTGGACATTAAATTATATAATATTTACTAGGAGGTAATCAGAGTACATAGAACTCTGATTGCAAAAGTCCTTTCAGTAATTTGTAGTTGATATAGGAGTTGTAATTTTCAGAAAATATTTGTGTATAAAACTAAATATTGTATCAAATACTAAGCTAAGAAAGTACAGCTTTATAATTTGCAGTAAAAAGGTTTTTTGTCTCCTAATAGCTTTCCTTAATAAAAGGATACATTAATAATAAACATTGTAATTCCAAGTTAAGAATATAACTTACAGGTAAAGAACTAATTTTTATGGGCAGCTATTTCATGCCAGACATTGTGGGAACTGATTAAACTATTCATTTATGAATTACCTATCCATTTAAAAGATGCTCAAAATGATGTGCAATAAGGTTGACATTGCCTTCCAGTATTCGGAATTATATTTTTTTCCAAAAATAATGCTCTTGAAAATAATGGACGTGGTAAAATAAATATAATAAAGCCACCACTTTGTATTAG
Source organism: Erythrolamprus reginae (assembly GCF_031021105.1). Lineage (NCBI taxonomy): Eukaryota > Metazoa > Chordata > Lepidosauria > Squamata > Dipsadidae > Erythrolamprus > Erythrolamprus reginae. Next base: position 100,357,596 of record NC_091963.1, on the reverse strand, counting down.
AATGATTTTTAAAATATTTATTATAAAATTTCTCTTAGAATTAATATATTGGAGCACAAAACTAAAGGTGAGTGACATTTCATTAAAAGAAAGCTGGTGTAAGTCACTTTCTGTGAAATATGAATGAAATGCATATAGTAATGCGTTAAACAGCTTTAAATATCGATTTGATGGTTCTTACATTAAAATCTTTTATTATAGCATACCTTAAGTTGATACTATGCAGGTGAATTGGGATAAACGATTCCAAAAAATTCCCAGGCAAAACATTTGCAGCATATATCCATGATGGTGAATCTATGGCATGAATCTATGGAGCCGAGGTGGTGCAGTGGGTAGAGTGCAGTACTGCGGGCCACTAAAGTTGACTGCTAGTTCTGCAGGTCAGCGGTTCAAATCTTATCACTGGCTCAAGGTTGACTCAGCCTTCCATCCTTCCAAGGTGGTTAAAATGAGGACCCGGATTGTGGGGGCAATATACTTGCACTGTTAAGAAGTGCTATTGCTAACATGTTGTAAGCCGCCCTGAGTCTAAAGTACGCACATGCGCAGTGTGGGTCATGATGCAAAGTTGTGCGTTGGCATGCGCTCTAGCGCACAACCATTTTTGGAATGCAAGAAGAAAAATGTTGGCCATCAATGGCATATACTGTACCAACGAAATTGTTATTTTAGCACTTAAAGCAACAGGTTGAGAAAGAATGTGTCAATGCAATATGGTCCTGTTTCCTACAAGGGCAAGAACTCTGCACTGATTGAATCTTTTGTTGATCAATTTTATATTCAGTTATTACATATATACAAACAAATGCATGTACACAAGCACTATTCTATTAATTGGAATTATATCCCACCTTTGTGTCTATCTGACAATCAAGGTGATTTACAGGAATTAAAATGATAAAATATCAGAATGATAAAATATCAAAATGAAATAATGAAATAATGATTTAATTAAATTATTAAATTATTTTCTAATAAAGATTAAAAGCTTCATGGAAATGAAAGATTTTTACATTTTCCTGAATTATGGAAGAGTGAGGACCCAATACTCCTCTGGAAAATTTGTAGGTCATGGGAGAGATGGGGGAGACTTGCCCCTGCGTATCAGATACAATGGTACCTCTACCTACGAACACCTCTACCAGGTGTTCAAGATTTTTTTACCTCTTCTCAAAAACCATTTTCCACTTTCAAAACCGAGCCTCCAAAATTGTAACCAGAAAAGGCAGGGAGAAGCCTCCCTGAGGCCTATCCTCTATATATCAACCTACCCAGGCCTCATGCTCTGGACAGGACATTCCAGCTTTGCATATAACACTAAACAACACAGAAAGCAGCAGTCACTGGTTATAAATCTTTGGCTTGATTGGCATAGAGCAGTGATGGTAAACCTTTTTTGGTTTGCGTGCCAAAAGTGTGTGTGTGTGTGTGTGTGTGTGTGTGTGCTAGCATGCATGCATGTGCCCACATTCCTCCCCCCATGCTGCCCCCTACCCATGCGCAAAGGCCTTTCTGATGTTTATACTGGTGTGGTCTGGAGAGCCCTATCAGTATGAACCCATATCATACGGCAATGTTTTTTCTGGCATCTCCATGTCAGAAGAAGCCCCCCCCCCTTGTCTTAATACTGACCTTTAAATTTCATCTGAAGCAGAGCTGAGGTCTCCTTCCATACAGAGACGCCAGAAAAAAATTGCCAAAAATCAGTGGATTCATACTGGTACAGCTCTTCTCCCCTCCCCTCACCGCTGCTGTTAGGTTAAAAAAAATATATGCCTAGGCGGGCAAACCGGAAGTGCATTTTTCCGAACTTCCGGTTTGTACATCGGGGGATTTTTCTGCCTCGGGAGCTTCAGGGAAGCTTTCCTGAAATGTCTGGAGGAGGAAACGGTCTTTCCAAATGCTGAAAATCAGCTGACCAGCACGCGCCTGCGTGCTGGAGCGGAAACATAGAAAAGTCTTGTGTGCCCTCCCATATGGCTCCACGGGCTACCTGTGGCACAGGCATAGAGTGTGACTCTAGGGGCTGCTTTTGATGGTGGGAGAGATCAGTATGCCTTATTGACATAATGGCAAGCATACTGATAACTTTGCATTGTGCAATAACCATAATAAAACTTTAGCCCTAAAGTTGGGCACTTGGAATGTTTGCAGAATGACTCCTGGTTTCTTTGATGATCTGGAAGAAATAGATGACGTATACAAGACTGCTGTTATCGACATGGAGCTGAGCAGACTGCAAATGGACATCGTTGCCCTTCAAGAGGCAAGGCTCTCAGACTTAGGATTTATTAAGGAGAGAAACTTATCATTCTTCTGACAAGGAAAACCATCAACAGCCCTTCATGGCATCGGACCAGAATATTTTTTATTTTATTTATTTATTTATTTATTCATTTGTCCAATACACAAATACATAGGAAGAAAATAAACACGAACCTATATATATAAGGATAAAAGTGAAAATAGAAGAGAAGATATATGAAAGGAAGAAAATATATATGATATATGAGATAAAGGAAAGACAATTGGGCAGGGGATGAAAGGCACACTAGTGCACTTATGTACACCCGGAACTGCCTTCTGCCGCGTGAATCCCAGTGACCGGTTAGGTCCCACAGAGTTGGCCTTCTCTGGGTCCCATCGACTAAACAATGTCATTTGGCGGGACCCAGGGGAAGAGCCTTCTCTGTGGCGGCCCCGACCTTCTGGAACCAGCTCCCCCCAGAGATTAGAACTGCCCCCACCCTCCTTGCCTTTCGTAAACTCCTTAAAAGCCACCTCTGCCATCAGGCATGGGGGAATTGAGACATCTTCCCCGGGCCTATACAGTTTATGCATGGGATGTTTGTGTGTATGTTTTTGCTTATTAATAGTGATTTTTAAATTATTAGATTTGTTGCACATTGTTATATTGTTGTTGTGAGCCACCCCGAGTCTACGTAGAGGGGCGGCATACAAATCTAATAAATAATAATAATAATAATAATAATAATAATAATAATAATAATAATAATAATAATAATAATATGAGACTAGGGAATACAGGATAGGCTTTGTGATCAAAAACACCCTACTAGGATTCATCACTTTACCTGCCGCAGGGGGTGAGAGGATTCTCTCCTTACAGCTCCATTCACTAGCAGGACCAGTCACTGTTATTAGCGCATATGCACTAGATTGAGAGCAAAATCTAAAGTCCAGCTGAACTGCTTACGGGGTTTCCTCTTTGCTGACAATGCTGCCATTATCGCTCATTCTGCTGAAGACCTTCAATGACTCATTGACTGTTTTAGCAAGGTCTGCCAAGATTTTGGATTAACAATCAGCCTGAAAAGTCATGGGTTAGATGTGGATTCACTCCCTATATTACAATCTTTGCAGAAGAATTGGAGGTCATCCATGATTTTGTGTATCTTGGCTCAACCATCAATGACACACTCTCTCTGGATACTGAGCTGAATATTGATAATAATAATTGAATAACTGAATATTGACATTCTCTAGACTCAGAAAGAGAGTATGGCTTAATAAGAAGCTGACGGAACATACAGAGATCCAGGTTTACAGAGCTTGTGTGCTGAGCATACTTGTAAAAAAATCTTGGACCCTTTATACACAGCAAGAGAAAAAGTGGAATAACTTCCATATACACTGTCTTCGAAGTATCCTTGACATCACCTGGCATGACAAAGTTCCAAATAGCACAGTCTTGAAACGTGCTAGAATTTCTAGTATATATACACTATTGAAATAGCAACGTCTTCGCTGGCTTGGGTATGTTGTGAGAATGGATGATGGCAGATTTTGAAAGATCTCTTGTAGGGTGAACTAGTTCAGGGAAAGTGCCTCAGAGGGAGACTACAGCTGCAATATAAGGATATTAGTAAGAGGGATTTAAAGGTCTTGGGAATGAACATTAACAGCTGGGAGACCTCAACCTCTGATCGTTCAGCTTGAAGGCTAAAGACACAGCATGGCCTTCTCCATTTCGAGGAGACACTTGTTCGGCAGGCTGGGGCAAAGAGGCAGTCTCGGAACCAGTAAAATCCAGGGGCCAGACAGGAGACATAATGGATCTATGCTCAGTGTGGAAGGAATTGTCTTCACACTCTCGGATTGGCCTTTTTAGCCAAACTAGATGGTATTCTGGAAACTTTTTCCAGAGCACGATACCACAGTCTTTCAAGATTGAAGGTTGCTGATCTGCATCCATCCTCTTACTCCAGTGATTCTCAATCTCATCAACTTTAAATTGGGTGGACTTTAAACTCCCAGAATTCTCCAGCCAGAAAGTGGAAACCCATGGCAGGGAAATTGGAGTCTAGCCCATCTTAAAGTTGCTGAGGTTGGGAAACACTCTCTATTCACTAGGGTGGGACTGAGCAACATTTGAATCGGGCTGTAAATTTCCTACAGTCAGAGAATAACTACATGATTGTGAGCTGGGTGGTTGCAATACAGAGGACAGGTGGAGAGTCTTCTCCAAGGTGGTAAATAAATGTTCAGTTATAAAGGGCAAGGAGAAAAATTAGATGTAAGGCAAAGGGATGGAACATTGTTTGTATTTGTAGAGGTGTTTGGGGATTATAGCTTCTTCAGGTTATCTGCAGTTCTTATGAACTTGACCTAAATGATTCTAGTTTCTTGGAAGAACTTTTTTCCCCATCTGATTTCTACTCTCATTAAATTTGTTGGCCTTCAAATAAGGACTGATGAGAGTTGGGGTTTCAGCAATGTTTTTATATTTGCCACCCTCGTATTAGGGAATCTTCTACTCCTGCTACTTAATATGTCCTTTGTAAACGGAAGAGGGGAAATATTAATTTACATCCAAACTATATCACACTGAAAAAACCCTAGGATGAAGCTTCCTCACTATTTTGCAAAGGCTTTGTCAAGGCAGTATGAACTTGTGTTCTCATCCAATGCTTTTCCTTTTAACAAATTATATATATTTACATGACATTGTCTTAAAGATAAAAATAAAGATTTTTCCATTGGAACTTTTAAAAAGAATTTTAAAAATCCATTATTATTTTTGTCATCGCAAGGTGAGAAATATGTCTAATAGTCTTTCCTTTTTCTATTCTACCCACCCAAGAACAACCCTGTGAAGTGATTTCACCTGAGAGAGAATGAGTAGCCCTAAATCATCCAACCAGTTTTCATGCTTAATACAAGACTAGAACTCAGATTCTTCTGGTTTCTAACTGGTGCCTATACCAATGTGCTTGGTGACTTATAACAATGCTATGCAGTTTCTTGGCTTCTGTAAGGAAGTGGTTCGTCATTGCCTATTTGTAGGATGCTTACACATTCCCACTTTAACCTTCTTTCTCCGTCTTACATCCAAAGATAAACTAGGGCTAAACTCTTATTGAATTTCAGGCCTAGTCAAGCCCTGTCAAATGTAGCTTCTCACTCCACTGTAAAAAAAGAACTATTAAGGAGTGCGCAGAATGACCCTTGAGTTATCAAGAACATGCACAGAGGAAAACGTGGGATTCCAGCAGATATCCAGGAGAAAATAGTAATTATTCAGTCACACAAGACAGATATATTAAACTGTATAAAATAGTGTTTACTTTAGAAATAGCACACTGAAGTTAAACAGTTGGGTCATTCATATTATTGTTTTGTTGTTGTTGTTGTTGTTGTTGTTGTTGTTGTTATTATTATTATTATTATTATTATTATTATTATTTAGATTTGTATGCCGCCCCTCTCCGAAGACATTCAAATAAGTCAATAACTCTCAATACAATAATAAGATTACAAGCCTGTCTTTGTCTTACGTATCAGACAGAAATTACAGTTTACAAATACAGTGATCCCCCGGTTATTACGTCCCCGACCATTGCGAACAGGCTAATTTGCGATTTTTGAACCCGGAAGTCAGAACACCATCTGCGCATGCGTGCCCTTTTTTTCTATGGGCACGCATGCGTAGATGGCGCCGGGCAGATCAGCTGCTGGGCGGCTTCCCTAGGTCTTCCCCCTCTTGGCGGGCATCAGCGAGGAGTTTCCCCACCGCCCACGCAAACTCCTCGCTGCTGCCGCTTCGCTCGGGCCGCTTCCCAGCTGAGTACTCAGCTGGGAAGCGGCCCGAGCGAATGGCTTGTCCGCAGCCTGCCTGCCCGTGCGCCCGCGGCTCGCGCGCCCTTCTCCCGCCCACGCAGTTCGCTCGGGCCGCTTCCCAGCTGAGTACTCAGCTGGGAAGCGGCCCGAGCGAACGGCTTGTCCGCAGCCTGCCCACGCCGTTCGCTCCCCCTCTTGCTGGCGGGAGAGCGAGAAGCCCTCCCCAGCACCCGCTCGCCCGCCCTTCGCCGCTCGCCCGCCCTTCGCCGCTCGCCCGCCCTTCGCCCGGCCACCCGCCCTTCGCTCGCTGCTCACCCGGGTTCGGGGGGGGGGGGTGCTGGCAAGCCGCCCATTCCGGCGGCGACGTTTTAAAACAGCGGCGTGGCTTTCCAATGAGTCCCGAAGACAAACGCGGAAGTTTGACGTTTGTCTTCGGGACTCATTGGAAAGCCGCGCCGCTGTTTTAAAACGTCGCCGCCGGCATGGGGGGCTTGCCAGCACCCCCCGGATCCCCAACCCGGGTTTGGGGGGCTGCTAGGAAGCCCCCCATGCCAGCGGCGATGTTTTAAAACAGCCGCGCCGCCCCCAATCTTCGGCTCCTCGCTAGCGCTGCGGAAGTAAAAACACCATCTGCGCATGCGCAGATGGTGTTTTTACTTCCACAGCGCTACTTCGCGAAAACCCGCTCGTTGCGGGGGGTCCTGGAACGGAACCCTCGCAACGAGCGGGGGATCACTGTACATCAAACTACCATCAAACACACAGAGCTTACTACATCAGTCACAGCAAGAAAGAACAGAGAAAATGAATCACGCTTCTGGCTCCCTCTTATGGCAATTTTCAACACTACCTCTTAAAGTTATAGTATTTCAATACATACAACCATTCATTGTTAGCTTGTTTATATATTGCAAACCCAACTGTTTTGCACATAGTACTAACAAGAACGACAAAGTTATAATCTGTAAATTAAAGTATTCCTCTATTTATGTGAAAATTTCCTAATAGCATGAGTGAAAAATGCGGAGCCTAGGGTTTTGCAAACCTACTTAGCAATACCAATGGCAATAGCACTTAGACTTATATACCACTTCACAGTGCTTTACAGCCCTCTCTAAACAGTTTATAGAGTCAGCATATCACCCACATCAATCTGGGTCCTCATTTTAACCACCTCAGAAGGATAGAAGGCTGAGTCAAGTACTATAGAATCGTTACAGAAGCAATGAATAATTATGGGTTTTAAGATAGATTTGAGAATCGTTAACCCCCTTTCAAAGTTTAAAACAACTTGGTCTTCCAAGTGCACAAGAATAAATGTTTACAGTCAGCAAGCAGCAAATGCTCTACTCTACCATATGGTGGTGATTGAAATTATAGTCCAAGCTGGCAGATGGATGAAAACTGCCTTCAGAAAAAGAATTCTTGTTTGTATGCTACCCTTTAAGCTATAGTAAAGATGTTTGGATTAACCCAGCCACCTGCTACATGGCAGAAAGATAATCCCTACACACATTTTACCTATCTAAATTTGGAACTTTTTGAATTTTATTCCCTCTGTGGAAAAAAATTCCCAGGTGTATCACTCTGAACAAAATTCTGTTGGGATGCAACATATGTCATCTAATAACAACATTGAGCACCAGCAGTCCTGTTAGAGCAAGGATAGGCAAAGTTGGATCTTTTATGACATGTGGACTTTAACTCCCAGAATCCCCGAGCTAGCATGATAGGCTCAGGAATTCTGGGAGTTGAAGTTCACAAGTCATAGAAGAGCCAACTTTGCCTACCCTTGTGTTAGAGTAAATGAGAAAATCCTTTTTCTCTCTCCACTATGCTACAGCTGATTTATTTAGAAGATTTTCATTTCCAGGACAAACCATTTTTAAAAAGTTAGCTACTGTTCTTAAGAGGAGAAAAAGAAAGAAAGAAAGGGGAGGGAGGGAAAGAATACAGAGCATAGAATGGGAAGATAGATTTTATGTATGTTCATATTGTTTACATACTTGAATGTAGCATTATATCCTCTGCTTCTCCATTGTCTACATTTACAGTGGAACTACTTAAGAACTTAATTCGTTCCGTGACCAGGTTCTTAAGTAGAAAAGTTTGTAAGTAGAAGCAATTTTTCCCATAGGAATCAATGTAAAAGCAAATAATGCGTGCAAACCCATTAGGAAAGAAATAAAAGCTCAAAATTTGAGGAAGAAGAGGAAGAGGACAGTTGCTGCCCAGAGCGAAGGGAGTGTTTCTTTTCTCTGGGCGCTAGCAGAGGTTTATTCCTTCTCCAAACGCCCAGAGAAAGGAAAATGCTTTGTTCGCTTTGGACTGCCAAAGCCTCCTTAAGCACCACCGAAAGACTCTTCTGGCAGCCCAGAAAAGCCGGAGATGGCCGGGATTAAAGGGGGAATGGAAGGAAATTGGCCGGGCCTTCATGCCACTCTCTAATTTCCTGGGAAATTTTTCCGGGCTCGGGCTCTTAAGTAGAAAATGGTTCTTAAGAAGAGGCATAAATATTGAACACCCGGTTTTTATCTAGAAAAGTTCTTAAGTAGAGGTACCACTGTATAGATTTTCAAAATGTTTTCCAAAATGATTTTGCATCTATTGTGTTTTCTGAGTTCTTCCCCCCCTTTTTTTCTATGACCCCTAGCTTATGCAATATTACCTTTTATGGTAATACAGTATTTGACTTTTGTTTGTACTGGGTCATCAAACATTAAATGTCATCCAAACATTTAAAAAGTTTCCATGATGCCAGTTAGATCTGAAAGTTTGATAATTCTATTAGATCCATGGAGTATCAAGGTAGGCCTCGTGAGTATTTGGAAACTTATGCTGATACACCAAGGGATTAAAAGGCTATTGTTGCCAGTATAGACAAGCCTGAACTTGTTTTATTTGTTATTGTATTAATCCTAGTTTTAGGACTACAGCTACATGGCTACGGTATGTATGTTGTTGTCTCTAGTCTTGAAATATTAGTCTCCATGGAGCTGCACAAAGCTGAATTCCAAGCTGCCTCATATCAACATTGTCTTAGAACAGGGATCCCCAAATTTGGCAATTTTAAGACTAAGTTGGAGAATTCTGGGAGTTGAAGTGTACAAGTCTTAAAGTTGCCAAGTTTGAAGGCCTCTGTCTTAGAAAATGTACTTAATGGACAGGTAGAGTGTGCACTACACGTACAGGTAGCCTTTGACTTACAACAATTCATTTAGTGACCATTCAAAGTCACAACGGCACTGAAAAAAGTGACATGACCACTTTTTAAAACTTTTTAAAAAATTAATTACACATACAAGACAAAAACATACAACAATTATTTGGGTTACAGTATTTACAACCCAGTTTCTGTCAGAAGTTATTTTCGGAGGTATATATATATTTACATTTCTTTGTTAATGTTGTGATTGCATGTTCCTTATGCTGTAAATACAATTACTACTATTATTTAACTACTAAACAATATCTCTATAGTTTAGCTTCATTTATCATTTCTTTCTTTTTATTATTATTATTATTATTTATTAGATTTGTATGCCGCCCCTCTCCGCAGACTCGGGATGGCTCACAACAGTGATAAAACAATATACAATAACAAATCTAATATTAAAAGTCTAAAATAACAATTTAACATTAAAAGCCTAAAAACCCCATTATTTAAAAAGCATACACACAAACATACCATACATAAAACTACATAGGCAAGCCATAGAATTTATCTCACATTTTAATGGTAATCAGAATCTTCTTTCCCTTTCAACTTCCTTGTTAGCATGTCCATTTCTGCGCAGTTCATAATTTTTTAAATTATCACTCCCTCTTTGGGGTTCTCTTCATTCTTCCATTTCTGCGCATAGACCATCCTCACCGCTATCAGAATGTGAATAATTAAGTATTGGATTTCTTTCTTATAATCCTTGTTAAAGATACCTAACAAAAATAGTTCTTTTTTTATTTTCCTCTTTTAGAATTTCTTTTAACCATATAGTTGTCTTATTCCAGTACACTTTTGCTTCCGAACACATCCACCATAGGTGGTAAAATGTTCCATTTTCTTTTTTACATTTCCAGCATCTGGGTGATACATTTGAATACATCTTTGATAATCTCAGCAGAAACAGGTGCCAATGATAAATATTTTGCACTGGTTTTTCTTGAATGAAGTGGATGTTGTGATTTGCCAATTGAACATCCATAATTTTTTCCCATTTTTCTAAATCAATTGGGTGACCAACCTTTTTTGCCCAACTAATCATAGTGTCTTTCACCATCTCCTCTTCTGTTTTGTATCTGATTAGAAATTTGTAGGTTTTTCCAATGAATTTTTCCTCCCTACCCGTGAGTATGCTGTCAAGGTCATTCCTTCATAATTGAAAGTGTTGATCCTTTTTGTCTTTTTGAAATTTATTCTGTATCTGGACATACGTCCACCAATCCAGTATTATACCTCTTTGTTCTAATTCTTCTTTGGATCTCAACTTCAATTGTTCATTCAATAAATCTTTATATTTGATTATTGTCTAAAATTGTATTAGGTTCTGATGATAATTTGATTCTATTGGGGAGATTCATTTGATAGTGGTATTTTTTGATGTCTAACCAAATTTGTAATAGTGAGTTTCTAAGTATGTGTTTTTTGAAGTATGAAAGTGACTTGTATTTTTCATACCAAATAATAAGCGTGCCACCCAAAGAAAAAGTCATGCCCTTCTAATGTTAAAATTTGTCTAATTTCTAATGTGAGCCATTCTTTAATCCATGTTCGGGTGGCTGTGACTTATGACCATTTATCATAGTTACAACCTTTGCAGCTGGGGTTGTTAAATCCCAGCACAATTCTTACTCATGTGTCTTTGTATAAAGATGGTCTAGCGATAGCCTGTGTGACATGTTCACCTTTACAAATAAGATAGAATTAGAGATCAGCTTGATAACTATGCTGAAAACAGATATTATAACAGCTCTGAAGTCAGCAGAATCATTCCTCTGGAAATATGTGTTCTTTCATTCATTCTCTCTTTTTTTGGTTGTCTTAACAAGATGGCAAAGCTTGGAATATCTAGATAAAGCATGTATGATGAGATAGAGTTCTCCAAGCTCCAAATGCCAATATTATGAATAGTATTATATACTAGAAGAGTGGTGTGAACTATTTAATTAAGGTAAATTCAGATTGTTCATTCTTGTCTTGGTTCCATCCACAAAAAGATCAAGTATATCTTCCTCTCCTTAACTTGTTGATTATATAACTGGTATAAAAAAGATAATTTTCACATATCAACTGGTGTAATTGGAATTTAGATGTCATAAACAAGCCACCTAACAAATGGCTTACAAGGAGTAATTCCAATTTGCTTGTTAGAATAATAAGCTTTAAAAATCAGATTTAAATCTGCAGTCATCAAGATTTTACTTTAATAATTTAAAACTGAACTTGTGATTTTGGTGAAATGTTGGGTCATTTCGCCACAGTTGGACTACTGGAAGGTAGAGCTCAATATTTCTCTTCAAGAAGGAATTCGTATTTTTCTAGTTTCTTTTAGATAGATTAACTAACACTGCTTCCTTATGTAATATGGCAAGGGTGTGCATGTGTGTACATATATTGATTGCAGGGCTTCCTTGAAAAATACTCACAGACACACACAGATATTCACACACAACATATTCTCAGGGAAGTGTATAGTCTAATTCAGGGGTGGGCAATTAATTTTGCCACAGCGCCGAATGAGAAATTGGGATGGTTTTAGAGGGCTGGACTAATATAATTAACTCAGTTCTACCCAATACTGTATATTATTAGGTAGAACTGAGTTTATTATAATTATAAATTTTATAAAAAATTATAAATTATATATTATATTATATTATATTATATTATATTATTATATATTTAATTATATATTATAAGGTATATTATATCTTGAACACCTGGTTCTTATCTAGAAAAGTTGGACCGACCTCTGCGGGCCGGTCACAGACAGCGGGCGGGCTGCATCCGGCCCTCGGGCCGCATCTTGCCCAGGTCTGGATTTATTTGTTTTGTGACTGCCTGCCTTCTGCTAGACTATCAGAGTGAATGAGATGCGTAACCAAATTATGACTTGCAAAGCAGCTTCCTGACAAGATTATTAAATATTGACTGTTTAAATGTTGCTGATTCCCAATCTGTGCGTAATCTGAAAAGGGCTTTAAGCAAATTTAGTGTGTACGTACACATTAGAAACATAGAAACATAGAAGACTGACGGCAGAAAAAGACCTCATGATCCATCTAGTCTGCCCTTATACTATTTTTTTGTATTTTATCATAGGATGGATATGTTTATCCCAGGCATGTTTAAATTCAGTTACTGTGGATTTATCAACTACGTCTGCTGGACGTTTGTCCAAGGATCTACTACTCTTTCAGTAAAATAATATTTTCTCATGTTACTTTTTATCTTTTCTCCAACTAACTTCAGATTGTGTCCCCTTGTTCTTGTGTTCACTTTCCTATTAAAAACACTTCCCTCCTGGACCTTATTTAACCGTTTAACATATTTAAATGTTTCGATCTTGTCCCCCCTTTTCCTTCTGTCCTCCAGACTATACAGATTGAGTTCATTAAGTCTTTCCTGATACGTTTTATGCTTAAGACCTTCCACCATTCTTGTAGCCCGTCTTTGGACCCGTTCAATTTTGTCAATAACTTTTTGTAGGTGAGGTCTCCAGAACTGAACACAGTATTCCAAATGTGGTCTCACCAGCACTCTATATATCGGGATCATAATCTCCCTCTTCCTGCTTGTTATACCTCTAGAATATCAACCCTATTATGTCCTGCTATTCTGAATGCTATTCCATTTTTGTGTCCAGTGTGAACACCATGAAACATATTATTCACAGAAGAAAGCTCTTCTTCTTTTACTCCATGAAGAGCAGCATTCTGATTGGCTTTTTAAAAGTTGCTTCCACCATGCCAAAAAAAAGGTTTTGAAGTCACAAATTAAGACTTTAACGTCTTCATTAAAATGGAAAGAAAAAGAAAAATAACTAAACTGAGTTACAAAGGGAACACTCTTTTTCTGTTTAACAAGACTATCCGAGAACAAAAGCTTGAATGAAAATGTGTCCTGGAATAAGAGCAGTGGCGCCTTTGCAGCAATGAATTATTCTAATTGCAATCTATTATGCTTTGGTCAGATTCCATGTTGAATAGATGCCCAATTCTGGGCATTGCACTTTAAGGAGTAACAGCTAAAACACTATGCGTTTGTGATTTTAGCAATAATTGTGCCCTAAACTAGAGGCACAAATAATCCCAAAGTACAGTATTACTGTGTTCTTCTATGACCAGACAATAGAGGCTGCCTCTGTCTCTTTTCAAATGTGTGCTGTGCCATGCTTGTAAATCCGATTTTGAATTGCCTGAGACTCAAGCCAAATGGATACAAGAATGTGCAGAGCCTTTTATTGGGGACATGAACTTTGGCAATTGTGTGGATGATAAATAAGAGTCAGAATTTTCAGCTTTGAAAGGCTCAGATTCATCCGTATTTTAAAAAGGGGGGAAAGGATATTTCAAAGTTTGTTTCTCTGCTCTTGTCCATAGCCAGCTGTAAAAAAGAACTGAAAGATGCACAAATTCCAGAGTACAGTGATACCTCGTCTTACAAACCCCTCGTCATACAAACTTTTCGAGATACAAACCTGGGGTTTAAGATTTTTTTTTGCCTCTTCTTCCAAACTATTTTCACCTTACAAACCCAAGCCGCCGCCACTGGGATGCCCCGCCTCTAGACTTCTGTTGCCAGCGAAGCACCTGTTTTTGTGCTGCTAGGATTCACCTGAGGCTCCCCTCCATGGGAAACACCACCTCCGGACTTCCATGTTTTTGCGATGCTGCAGGGGAATCCCAGCAGTGCAAAAACAGGCACTTCGCTGGCAACGGAAGTCCGGAGGTGGGGTTTCCCAGCAAGGTGAGCCTCAGCGAAATTGCAGCATCACAAAAACACGGAAGTCCGGAGGTGGGGTTTCGAGGAATTCCGTGTTTTTGTGATGCTGCAATTTCGCTGAGGCTCCCCTCGCTGAAAACCCCACCTCTGGACTTCCGTTGCCAGCGAAGCGTCCGTTTTTGCACTGCTGGGATTCCCCTGCTGGGATTCCCCTGCAGCATCACAAAAACACGGATGTCCGGAGGTGGAGTTTCCCATGGAGGGGAGCCTCAGGGGAATCCCAGCGCTTTGAATGGCAAAAAGGGTGAGTTTTGGGCTTGCACGCATTAATCGCATTTCCATTGATTCCTATGGGAAACATTATTTCGTCTTACAACATTTTCACCTTACAAACCTCATCCCGGAACCAATTAAGTTCATAAGACGAGCTATCATTGTATTTCTATTTTCTCTGAATTGACTTTATGTAGGCAATTCTGTAAAATTGATTTTGTCTATGGAGATCTTCAAGTCATTCAGAATTACCTGAATTATCTTGCATTTTTTTTGTTTTTCCTTGAAGACATTTTGCTTCTCATTCTAAAGCTTCTTCAGTTCAGAAATGAAAAAGCTTCATGGATGAGAAGCGAAATATTTTCAAGGAAAAACAGTTGCCTTTTGAAAAGCATTGTTGGGATGTTAAATTGGTTTCTTAATAATATGATAGATGCAAAATAAAAGGATTGGAAAATAGTTGTAATGTAAAATAATATGGATTTTATAGCTAACATAACTGTACAATCTGTAATGATTTACTCAAACTAGCACATTTTAAAGAATTTTCTTCTGAAATATTCAGATTTTTTAAAATGTGCCCTTGATTTGCATTCAGTTCTGCTTGATGTAGTTGGAAACTCTGAAAAATTATTTTATTATATTACATTATTATTATTATTATTATTGTATGGAATATTACTTATTCCAATAAGAGCTAAAGGAAAATCATTGTTAGCTCAGAGTCTGCTAAGATTTGGCTATAGAAATTTCTGTGTTCAAAAGAAAATAGAGGCTATAACTTTTAAAAGTATGCAGAACAACTATACATCTTAGACAACTTATGTCTTAAATGTCTTGTAGATCAAACCCTTCAATTCCATGAATTGTCTAGGACAGTGATGGTGAATCTTTTTTTTCTCAGGTGCTAAAAGAGAGTGGATGCACAGTATCGTGCATGCCCGAGTGCCCACATCTGTAATTCAATACCTGGAGAGGGTGAAATCAGTTCCCTTGCCTCTTGGAAGCCCTCTGGAGGCCAGAGATGGCCTTTTCCCCAACTTCTGGTGGGCCCAGTAGGCTCGTGTTTCGCCCTCTCCAGGCTCCAAAGTATTTCCTGGAGCTGGGGGAGAGTTAAAATGTCCTCTCCCATCCTCCCGGAAGCTCTCTGGAAGCCAAAAATGCCCTCCCAGGGCCTCTGCGCGAGCCAAAAATCAGCTGGCTGGCATACACATGCATATTGGAGCTGAGCTAGGGCAACGGCTCACGTGCCAGCAGATATGGCTCCGCATGCCCCCAGTGGCACCTGTGCCATAGGTTCTCCATCACTGATCTAGGAGATCAATCACTACTTTTTAAATTCATCTATACTTCTTCTTCCTCTATTTTTCCGTTGTGTTATTGAATTTTTTCATTCATTTTGAGATGAGAGAACTAAAGGAATCCTGACAAATTTCTAATAGAAAAACTGAAGTTTCATTTTTAATGGAACAAATTAGGAAAATTTATTCACTATTTTATGGAGAGAAGGAATACTAGATATCAGCTACCCTATGTCACCCTGAGCAGGTCAAGTTCAGGAGAAGAATCATACTGGTATTAATTTTTGCATTCCTGATTTATAAAGCACAAACATCCAGATTTCAAAACATGCAACAAGGATGGGAGCTTAGAATAAGAAAACTTGTTGTACCTGTTTGGCAGTGACCAACCTGCATCATCTTTGAAATTCTCCCAAAAAAGATACCTGGTGGGTGCTTTATGACCAAGATTTTGCCTTCCTCTATCAGATGTATCAGATGGAATCAAAGATTCGTTTCATCTATAGCAATGTCTTGGGTTGTTTAAAGTTTTTTTATTTATAAAACAAAAAATTAGACAAGACATACATATAACATAGAAACAAGTACATGATTGATCTTCTAGTATACACATTTAAATTCAGTTAGCTCTTACTTCAGTGTTCATCTTAAAATATAAAGAACAAAATTATACAAACATATATACATAAATAAATATGTGTATGTGTATCTATTTAAATCACTTTCGGGTTCCCTTAATTTACAGTCCTGGTGGTCCTTTCCCCCCAACAATAATATAATTTATTCCAGGTTTTGAAGTATTCCGTTTCATTATTTTCTTTCAGGTTTAACGTTAGCCTATCCATCTCCATGCATGATAGTATTTTATATAGAAGTTCCTCCTCTGTGGGTGTATTTTTGTTCTTCCACTTTTGAAAAAAAAGGTAGACTTTTGGCAGTCAAAATATGTAGCCTTAAATATGTTGTGCCTTTATCGTATTTCTCTGTTGTTATTCCTAATAAAAAGAGCTCTGGTTTTAATTCTATATTTATTTTCAATATCTCTTCCAGTCATTGCTTTGTTGTTGCCCAGAATTCCCTTGTTTTTGGCATTCCCACCACATATAATAGTATATACCAAGTAGCAACTTATACTTCCAACAAATTGGCAATAAATGTTTGCCCATTTTGGCTAACCACATTGGTGGGTGCCACCTATTAAAAAATTTATAAAGATTTTATTTACATGAAGTAGCTAAGATTAGTTTCCAGTTTCTATAGATAGATATTGTAATGTCTTGTTTTAAGTTCTTCTTAAGAAGTTCACAAACAAAATCATGTGGTAACCCCTGAGATTGTGTACCAAATTGTTCCAGTTCTTCCACCGTAATCTTAATTAATCTAATCCAGAAACTCCACAATCCATAATCTAAATTTGTATTGAAACACTGCTTTCATTGATTGGGTCTGAGAGCAAGACATTTCAAAAAAAAAATATTCTTCATTTCAGAAGCTCTGGATTTTAAATGCTTTTGAATTGGGAGTTAAATTAAAGCAGAAAATATATTCAGGGGGTTCCTGGGTTAAGAACATCCTGTATTTATCAACAAGCTGCCTATTATTAAACATGATTGACCGAGTTGTCCTCATTTGAGTCAGTAAAACTGTGCAATATTTTTATGCAATGCTGAAGTTGCACATGTTTAATATATAGCCTCTTTACAGAGTTTTCATGATGAACATTGCACAACTTCAGTGATTTGACTTCTTGAGAAAGGAGAACATCATCCACCATTTTTAGTAATGGTAGTCCATGTGTAAGCATGAGTTTTGACCATTGACCTATATACAAATTTGAGTAGATAGACAAACATAGAGTTAGAACTCGTTAACTTGGGGACTACTTGTATTTTTTTGTATTGTGGCTTGTTTTAGAATTGTTACTTTAAGAAGCATTACATCATTGAATTAGAAAAGGAGAAAGCTCTCTGGTTTCCCCTTGCCCTGGAGAGTCCTTTACCTTCTTCTGGTTTTAGAAAATGTCTTTTTGGATTCATAACACACAATCTGATGAATGGCGGATTTTGGTGCAGGTGTGCGCTCGCAGATCTGACTATGGATGTATGATATTAATATCAACCGCTCCAAACTTGACTGTAAAAAATATGACTTTAGCAATCGAGTTGTTGAAGCATGGAACTCTTTACCAGACTCCGTGGTGTCAACCCCCAGCCCCCAACATTTTTCCCTTAGACTTTCCACAGTTGACTTCTCCAGATTCCTTAGAGGTCAGTAAGGGGCGAGCATAAGTGCACTAGTGTGCCTTCCGTCCCCTGTCCAATTGTCTCTCCTATATTTTATATATCTTTTCTCCCATCTATATATCCTTCTTCTACTCTTCATTGATGTATTCTATTCTCATATCTCTTCTTCTATCCCTTCCCTGATATTTACTACTCCACGTTTTTATTCTCCTTAACGTTCAATTTGTATTGGACAAAATAAACAAACAAACAAATATTCCAGACCCAAGAGAGTGTCCCTTTTCCTGTTGTTAACTGCAAAGGACCCAGCCTCATACTGGCAATGTCAAAAATTTGCTATTCCTAAACCAAACAAGTTATCCATAAGGATGATAGTGTGCATAAATACACCCATAAGTCTCAAATATCTAGCTTGTTCCACCTTATTATGAATTAGTCTTCCAATTTTACTTCTTGCTAGCAACTTTTTTTAGTTGCAAATATGGGAAATCCTGTAGTAATTTCTGCATTGCATGATTGGGCTGGATGTCAGCCTCATGGTAATCACTCATCCTCCAAGAGGGCTATAAAATTGTCTGACTCGTTGCTCTGTGGTTGTCTCGCTTACACGAAAAACAAGCCTGTGTGGAAATACTAGACTAAGTCAGTGGGGGGAATCAGTGGTGGTAATCTTATGTTTACTAATTTGGTTACTAACTGCATGATGTCAATATTTCATTGGAATGTTAGAGGGCTTCCTAAATAATTGTCTGAAGTCAGCAACTGGGTGCACAGTAACCAGTAAAATAAAAACAAGTCCTTAAGAAGATAAGTGGTGTTTTGGTATGTACAATACAGACATACCTCAGAAATATTGCGGGTTCAGTTCAGACGGTCAGAAATATTGTTCAGACCATTTAATAAAGCAAATATCATGATAAATAAATCACAGTCTATTTAGTTTCCTAGTGCATACAGTACAGTATAGTATATGTCAGGGGTGGGTAATTAATTTTGCCATGGGGACGCATGAGAAATTGGGATGGTTTTAGAGGGTCAGATTAATATAATTAACTCAGTTCTACCCAATACTGTATATTATTGGGTAGAATTGAGTTAATTATATTATAATTATAAATTATATTATATTATATTATATTATATTATACTGTATTGTATTGTATTATACAGTATAATATTATACAGTATTATATTATATTATACTATATTGTATTGTATTATACAGTATTATATTACAGTATATTATATTGTATTGTATTATACAGTATAATATTATACAATATTATATTATATTATATTATATTGTATTGTATTATACAGTATTATATTATATTATATTATATTATATTAATAAATTAATTGCCCACCCCTTCCTTCCTTCCTTCCTTCCTTCCTTCCTTCCTTCCTTCCTTCCTTCCTTCCTTCCTTCCTTCCTTCCTGCCGCACTTTGCCCAGGTCTGGTATATGTTGTACTGTAATCTTTATGTGTGCAATAACATTAGGTTTATAAATCCCCCAAAGTACATATGATAATTTTTAAGCATATTGTAATTTTAAAAAATGCTACTCATCTTCTGAATCTTCTGCAAGTTAATAGGTTTTTTTTTGCTATTGTTGTTATTCAGTGACTCTTGGGTCCAACTGTTTCGAACCCAATGGACCATAGCAGGCCAGTTCTCTTCCTTCCCCTCTCTCCTTCAAGCTTATGCCCACTGCCTAGATAACAGTATCTGACCATCTCATCATGCTGTCCCTTTCTCCTTTTGCCTTCAATCTTTTTCAGCATCAGAGGGTTTTTTTCCACTGAATCCTTTCTTTTTGTTAGCCAAAGTATTTGAATTTAAGCTTCAGTATCTGCTCTTCCCAATTTTTTGCTGGTAAAGGCTTTTTTAAAAAAACAACAACAACGCAATATTTTGCAAAGCACCTGTGTTTGTACCAAATCCATTAAACATCCAAATATGTGTACTGTATACCAAAAGAATCACTGGAGGCATGTAATATAAATAAAATATAGAGGTTTCTTCAGATATCACTAGAGGGAAAGCATTAAACTTTATACTTTGGGAAAAGATTGGAATGCTCTAAAATGAATGAAGAAATGAAAAAAAATGGGGAAGAAAAAAAGACAAAAAAATGGGGAAGAGGGGAAATAAGTTCAAGAAACAAAAAGCAGTATTTTCTGACTTTTTAAAAATGGTGCAGCAAGATGGCTTATTAAAATTATAGTATCAACTTTCTGCTTAGACCAAATAGTAATTGTTAGTTGCTTCTATAGCAGTAACCCATGTAATTGTCAAAACCAAAAGTCAAAATTTCATATATATATATTTTTCACCTGGAAACTCCAGAAACACAAAACTGTTTACATTCTTGTCCCTAATTAGTGCACTCAGCTTCATCATCTCTTTCAGCCCACCATCTTTTCAACCCATTTCTCCATTGTGGAAGTTAAATTAGTTAATGCTTCTGTCCATTTCTGGGTATATAGAATACTTGCAGCCGTCAACATATATAGCGACAAAGTTTCATTTCCCTCCCCACTATTTCTTTATCCTACTCTTTATTTATTTGTTTATTTATTTAGTCTTAGAAGAAAAGTTTTCAGTTTCCACTGTAAGCCCATGTTTAAAATATTCTGAATTAAATCATGAATCTGTTCCTATGTTTCTTTGCCTTATCACAAGTCTAAACGTGAAGGTTCCCTGGTACATGCATGCTGGTTATTTCTGGCTCCAGAGGGTGTGCTTATATCCGTTTCTTGGCCGAGGAAACGGGAACCGCTTTGGCGGGAAGTAACAGTGCGCCATATGCTTTCGGCCTTTAATCAGGGCAGTCACATGACCAGGGAGATGTCTTCAAGCAGCGCTGTTTCCTCCACTAAGAAACGGAGATGAGCACGCCCTCTAGAGCCAGAAATAACTAGCACGCATGTGCTATTTATTTTTCTATTTGCATTTTTTACATACTTTTGAACTGCTATGAGAAAATATTATTTTACTGAAAGAGTAGTGGATCCTTGGAACAAACTTCCAGCAGACGTGCTTGGTAAATCCACAGTAACTGAATTTAAACATGCCTGGGATAAACATATATCCATTGTAAGATAAAATACAGGAAATAGTATAAGGGCAGACTAGATGGACCATGAGGTCTTTTTCTGCCGTCAGTCTTCTATGTTTCTATGTTTCTATGTTGGCAGAAGCTGGGAGAATTAACGGGAGCTCAATTTGTTATGCAGCACTAAGGATTTGAGCCGATGAACTGCAGACCTTCTGATTAACAAGCTCAGCGTCTTAGCCATTGAGCCACCACCTCTCCTATTGCAAGTCTACTACATGCGATAAAAAGCACCTTCCTTACACTTGCATTTCCAACAGATGTTCAAAACACCCTGATATATGTTCAATAATTATCTGATGTTAAGCACTATGAGTGCATCATTTTGTAAAATTTTATAAGAATATAATTCAACACAAATTTTGCTACTTTAGTCCATATAGTTTCCCATTCCGGGACCGCCTTCTGCCGCACGAATCCCATCGGCCAATTAGGTCTCACAGAGTTGGCCTTCTCCGGGTCCCGTCGACTAAACAATGTCATCTGGCGGGTCCCAGGGGAAGAGTCTTCTCTGTGGTGGCCCCGACTCTCTGGAACCAGCTCCCCCCGGAGATTAGAACTGCCGCCACACTCCCTGCCTTCCGTAAACTCCTTAAAACTCACATCTGCCGTCAGGCATGGGGGAATTGAGGCATTCCCCCTTCCCCCGGGCCTATACAATTTATGTATGGTATGTCTGTGTGTATGTCTGGTTTAATAATGGGTTTTTAATTTTTTTAAAAACTTATTAGATTTGTTGTGAATTGTTTTATTGTATGTTGTGAGCCGCCCCGAGTCTATGGAGAGGGGCGGCATACAAATCTAATAAATAAATAGCATTATATTATAATTTTTTAAAATTCCATATTGAATCATAGTGTTTGACACATTCACTTTCTAGATTCAACTGTCACGGTATTTTGTAAATATTATCTATAGAATGCTCATCATTGGCACAAGGTATCATTTCAAATTCATTTTTAGCTTGAAAACCACAATATATTTTTATCCAAAGTAAATTTTTCAGTTGTACATAGATAAACCCGTGACATATGCAATCTTTTAGCTCACAGTATTCTTTTGATTTGAGAATGGATTCACCTTGAATAAAGGATATTATTTCATTATAAATCCATCAACCGGAACTCACTATCATTTCATTTTTTTTAAAAAGACTTCTTGAGGTGATATCCAGAGATATTTTAGAAAAAGTGTCTGATTGAGAGGCTTAGAGGTCTGTCCTTGGCCCATATAGTGAATTTTACTAACCACATTTTTAAAAATATTATCGTTGGGACTTTACCAGGTATGGAAAATAATGACATATTTTGCCACACAAAATTATTATTTTTTATTCAGGTATTTCATCTGTTTTATTACCACTACTATATTGTTGTGATTTGCTCTGTATTTAATTCAAATTAAGTTCATTTATATCAAATTACTTTTTATTAATATATAAGGTACAGATCCTCCCCCCTCCGCATAGAAACACCCATCTTGCTACTAAAGTATGGATAAATTATACACAGTTTAGACATTGCTGACACTCCGCGGCCTGCACTGGCTGCCGCTCGGTTTCCGGTCACAATTCAAAGTGTTGGTAATGACCTTTAAAGCACTACATGGCATTGGGCCAGTATACATCCGGAACCGCCTTCTACCGCACGAATCTCAGCTGCCGATAAGGTCCCACAGAGTTGGCCTTCTCCAGGTCCCGTCGACCAAACAATGTCGTTTGGCGGGCCCCAGGGGAAGAGCCTTCTCTATGGTGGCCCCGGCCCTCTGGAACCAACTCCCCCCAGAGATTAGAACTGCCCCACCCTCCTTGTCTTTCGCAAATTACTTAAGACCCATCTTTGTCGCCAGGCATGGGGGAGTTAAGATATTCCTTCCCCAAGGCCATTACAAGTTATGTATGGTATGTTTGTGTGTATGTTTGGTTTTTATAATAAGAGTTTTTAGTTGTTTTATTAAATTGGATTGTTACATGTTGTTTTTTATCATTGTTGTTAGCCGCCCCGAGTCTGCGGAGAGGGGCGGCATTCAAATCCAATAAATAAATAAATAAATAAATAAATAAATAAATAAATAAATAAATAAATAAATAAATAAATAAATAAATAAATAAATAAATAAATAAATAAATAAATAAATAAATAAATGTTGCTACCTTATTGCACAAACAAATTCAATTAGTTCAGAATATTACTTAATTGGGGCAGGTGAAGGTATTTTGCACATTTTAAAAAGAAAATGAACTCAGTTCTACCCCATACAGTTCTACCCAATGCCTCTGTCTAATTACAGGATACGTTTTCTTTATCCTGAATAAGAATGTAGGAAAAGCTTTATTGCATCACTGGTTATTTGCCCTTGCCTCTTTTGCAATACTGTATTCTCCTTCTGCTTTTGCACTTTCCATATAATCACTTTCCGCATGATGCGCTGATGTTGGCCATGGGCTGAGACAGCCACGTTTACTCAGTAAATCTCACAATACAGGAAGATAGAACTAAGCTATACCAGCAGTATTGCATTTTTGTGCAATATGTCATTCTTTGTGCAATACCCAGTTCAATTTTGTTTCAGCTTTACTTCTCACAGTATCTGAATCATTCCATGACCGCGTCATAGAAACTGTCAGTGGGTATTGCAGAAGAAATTCCTTGTATCTATATTTAACCTTGGCGTCCTTATGTAAGTCTTTCACCCTCCAGGTCAAAAACAGTTCTGGAAGACGTTCTACTCATATGTCATCTTGTTTCCACCAACATTGTTCTGAACACTATTTATACCTTGCCAAATGCTTTTGCCTTCGATTCTAGCAAAATAACTCATATTTCTGCCACTGTGTACTGGAATTCAGAAGAGGACATAGGGATCACATGCACTTAACTAAACCCTGATGCACATACACAGTAGTTTTTTAACTTCAGATTTTCAAAAGCAAAGAGACTCTCAATTTAACTTCAAATTATAAGAAACAGTTTTTCTGCTTTTTACCTCTCATTCTTCCCTTCCTGATTAGTGTTTTTCACTTCTCATTCTCTTAACAAAAGAAGAAACAAACCTAAAACATAGGTTATACCCGTGATGGTGAATCTATGGCACACATAACCCTTGCCCAGTTTAGCTCCACTACATATGTGTGTGCAGTAATGGGCAGCCAAACTTTTTACTGCCACACAGTGGGTGTGGCTTATTTTGTGGGTGTGGCTTAATGGTCATGTAACTGGGTAGGAGTGGCTTGCTGGCCATGTGACCAAGAGGGAGTGGCTTGAACGGTCATCATCGTTCAAGTGAACTGTTAAGCTCTCAACTTACAATCTCACCAGTGTCACTCTCTGGGGTGACAATTTGCTTCGCATTTCCCGCGCTCTCCTTCCTGGGTCGCCTCCTGCCTCAGGCTGGGTAGCTAGGTGAACGGGTGCCAATCAGCTGCCGGTGCTGGTCTCCCTGCCGCTTTCCGAGGAGGAGGACAGGAGGGTGGGCACACAGCTTCATTTAATCAGGGGTGGGCAATTAATTTTGCCATGGGGCCGCATGAGAAATTGGGATGGTTTTAGAGGGCCGGATTAATATAATTAACTCAGTTCTACCCAATACTGTATATTATTGGGTAGAACTGAGTTAATTATATTATAATTATAAATTATAATTATATATTATATTATATATATTATATATATACATAATTATATATTATAATTATATTATAATTATAAATTAATTTCCTACCCCTTCCTTCCTTCCTTCCTTCCTTCCTTCCTTCCTTCCTTCCTTCCTTCCTTCCTTCCTTCCTTCCAACCTCCGCGGGCCGGTCATAGACAGCGGGCGGGCCGCATCCGGCCCCCGGGCCGCACTTTACCCAGGTCTGATTTATGTCGTGAGCCGCCCCAAGTCCTCGGAGAGGGGGGTCATACAAATCCAATAAATAAATAAATAAATTTCCACTTGCAGAAATGTGTTCCACTCCGTCCTGCCTGCTGTGTGTGCGTGCATGTGCAGAGGGCAGGACACATGCGGGAGAGGTGCATTCATGCATGGGGTGGGGCGATGGTGGTGTCATACATCTATGCATGGGGGAGCATAGGGGGCTGTGTGGCCCCCCGCATGGCCCATTTTTGGTCTCAGAAGGCTGCAGGGAAGCCTGCACAGCACGTCGGTTGGCGGGCCCCAGGGGGAGAACCTTCTCTGTGGCGGCACCGACTCTCTGGAACCAACTCCCCCCGGAGATCAGAACTGCCCCTACTCTTCCTGCCTTCCGTAAACTTCTCAAAACCCACCTTTGCCGTCAGGCATGGGGAAACTAAACATCTCCCCCTGGGCCCGCTGAATTTATACATGGGATGCTTGTGTGTGTGTATGTTAGTATAGGGTTTTTTTAAACTTTTAATATTTTAATTAATTGGATTATGTATTGGATTGTTTTTCACTTGTTGTGAGCCGCCCCGAGTCTTCGGAGAGGGGCGGCATACAAATCCAAATAATAAATAAAATAGAAATAAAATTGCGGGAATGCGGGAGGTCATGCATGGGCAGGGCATGCAGGGGGTCATCACGCACACAATGCATTGTGAGTCTCGGTGTGCGTGCATGCTTTCAGCAGGCGGTGAGAAAAAGGTCAGCCATCACTGGCTTATACCTTTAAAATGTTATCCTTGTGTGAAATTGCCTTTTTCTTTTTGGTCCCAATATGCATAAGAATGGCTATAAATTCACAATGTTGACCTCCATCCCCTGGCAAATGCAATTGATCAGTGTTTTTCCAACCACCTTGACCTATTTTCTTCTTTTCTAGATTCAAAACATTTAAAAGGTTAACCAAGCAGGACTTGCTTTTTGCAGAACAAATGTTGATTTTTCTTCAGCCCTATGCTTGATAATTTTATCTTTAATAACATATTTGAACATATTAACTCAACCAACATTAAACTAGGCAGCTGCTAGTTTATCGGATTGCCTCTGGATTCTGGATAAAGTAAGATATGCATTTGCAGTTTTATGATATTGAAGTTAATCTAAGGGACACCTTGTATACATTTTTATTGCAATTTCCACTCATGCGAACAAGGAATAAAATGCTTTTTGAATTCCCATGGCTACCAAATTTGAGGCGTCATTCTGTACTTCTCTGCTGCTATTCCATGTTCATGCAATCGTACTGTTGGTTATCATCATTCATTTTCCCTTCCTGATATACATGATCTATATTTTCTGCAGGAATTTCATTAGATTATAATTCCTGATCAGGATATAAATGCTGACTTGACTTCATTTTACTTTTTGTCAACTTTACATTGCTACTTATTTAACATGAAACAACTTGAAGTGTCTGGAAAAAAAAATACTTAGATAATAAAAACACAGAAAACTTTAGTATACTACCAATGCTATGACAATGCCTTTTCAAAAATCACAGAAAACTCCCATCATATCACATTATCTGAGGGAAACACCAGGTCTGTACAGCCTTTCAGAAAAAATAAAGCACTTTTTTGAGGGGGGGAGGCGAGGATGCTTTTT
Source organism: Erythrolamprus reginae (assembly GCF_031021105.1). Taxonomy (NCBI): domain Eukaryota; kingdom Metazoa; phylum Chordata; class Lepidosauria; order Squamata; family Dipsadidae; genus Erythrolamprus; species Erythrolamprus reginae. The sequence goes on along the minus strand of NC_091963.1, from coordinate 100,331,125 downwards.
CACTCCAGATCGTGCAGAACGCGGCCGCGAGAGCTATCGTGGGGCTTCCCAGATTCACCCACGTATCTTCAACACTCCGTGGCTGGCATTGGTTGCTGATCAGTTTCTGATCACAATTCAAAGTGTTGGTCATGACCTTTAAAGCCCTACATGGCATTGGACCGGAGTACCTCCGGAACCGCCTGCTACCGCACGAATCCCAGCGGCCGATAAGGTCCCACAGTTGGCCTTCTCCGGGTCCCGTAGACTAAACAATGTCGTCTGGCGGGCCCCAGGGGAAGAGCCTTCTCTGTGGCGGCCCCGGCCCTCTGGAATCAACTCCCCCCGGATATTAGAACTGCCCCCACCCTCCTTGCCTTTCGTAAACTACTTAAGACCCACCTATACCGCCAGGCATGGGGGATTTGAGATATCCTCCCCCAAGCTCATTATTATTTATGTTTGGTATGTATGTGCTGTTTGGTTTTAATTATGATAGGGTTTTTTAGTTATTTTTAATATTAGATTTGTGCCATTGTAATATTGTTTTTATTGTTGTTGTGAGCCGTCCCGAGTCTTCGGAGAGGGGCAGCATACAAATCTAATAAATTGAATTGAATTGAATTGGGTAGGCACAGTTATGGAAAAGACTTGCTTTCTAGGACTTTGCCAGGCAACAAGATTTAATAGAGGGAATTTGGAATAAGTCAATCTTATTCAACCTGATGGGATGGGAAGATGTTCTAAGGGAGAAGTGATCCTAAAACTACATGCACCATTACATTCTGGACCAGTTACTGGGCAGTCTTTAGGGACAATTCCATGTAAAATGCATTGTGGTAGCTCAAAGAAATGACTAGGCAGGAATCTTCTGATCTGGTGCAATTAGAACAGGATTAAATTTGTGCAAAAGCCCTCTGAGTCATAGGTGTCATCTGCTCCTTGAGCATGAGTTGCAAATCAAGAGTTGCAAATTGTTCAATTCTGTTCAGGGGAGTGACACCCCACCAAGAATTAAATAGAGCTTCAGTTCTCCAGATCAACTAGAACCACAACACCAAAATTATTCATGTCAGATGAGCCCTGATGAGTTGATGACATTTAAAATGGACTGGTTTTTGGAAGGGATGCCTGTATTCATAGTTGTAGAGAACAAAGAGGATTAAGAAGGGACTCATTCTTTGAAGAACTGTCGGTCTCGCAACTGTTTTGTTTTATAAAAATGATTTTTATTTACATATAAACAATTAAACAAATAAACAATACCAACTTACATTACATTGAGTACAATACAGACAAAAAATTAAAAGACGCGAATGGGGTAAGTCTTGAATGTAGCATGTCTTCTCACCCTTCCTGAGGCTGGCTCGTTTGACAACCTCCTTGTTTTAATTTTGCGGTATTTTAAACAGTGGTTTGATCCTTGTCGTGTATTTTCTAATTTTTTGTTCTTGTTTTACAGTTTGAAAAACATACATATCATTAACTAAACTAAGAAACAGATTGTGTTTAATTCTATAGCAATTTGTATTCATACCATTTTGTTGTTACGCAGCACTACTAGTGGTTGTTTTTTTTGTTCAACCATATGTAAAAGTCATTCCAAATTTTATAGTATTTTGAATTGTCTTGTTCTTTTAGCTCCATTGTAAGCTTATCTGATTCGGCACAGTCCAACCTTTTTTTTATTAAGTTTCGTTCATTTAGCATAGCTTCATTTTTCCAGAATTGAGCTATAGTTATTCTTATTGCCGTTATTAAATGTGGTATAAGATAATACTGTTCCTTTTTCATTTGATTTTCAATGATGCCAAGCAAAAATATTTCCGGTTTCATTTCTAATTCAATCTCAGTTATTTCTTTTATCCATTTTTGACGTTTCAACCAAATTCCTTTAACTTGTCTACAGGTCCACCACATGTGGAAGTATGAGCCATATTACTCTCCACATTTCCAGCAGTTAGGTTTAAGATTGGCATACATTTTCACTAGCCTTGCTGGTGGTATATGCCACCTATAAAACATTTTAACTGCGTTTTCTTTGTATGAGGTGGATTTTGTAATTTTGTAATTGGTGTGCCATATTTTTTTCCATTGATCTAGTTGAATTGTACGACCAATGTTTTTGACAAACCAACTGTTTTGAATTGGCATTGCTGGCACATTCAAGGGTTCCATTGATTAAAAACAGTGCCACCTGTCTGGGCTCTAAACATGACTTTTCTATAGTAGCACCTGCCCTCTGAAATGAAACCCCCCCTTGCCCCCATTTCAAACAGTGCTCTTATCCTGCTGAAGAGGTTTTGAAAACTGGTTGTTTGCACAGACCTTTGAAGAGAATGACTGGTACCATTTTCTTTGTTCCTGTTCTTGGTTTATTTTCTTTGCCACCATTGTTCTTCTGTTACTGGATTTTTTGTATGCTTTCTATTGTTCTGTCCTTAAATGTTTTAACAATTCAAAGCTGCCCAGAGTCATTGGGAGACAGGTGGTTATTTAAATTTGATAAATAATGATAATGATTAAGGCAGACATTAATCCATTGAGAAAATAGTCTTTACAAGGAAAACAAAAGAAAGTGAAGGGGAGGCAGTGGAGGTAGTTGAACGATGCATTTCTTGAGTTTGAGTACAGTAGTACCTCTAGATACGAGCTCCTCCACATGCGAGTATTCCAAGTTACGAGCAGAGAGGCAAGCAAAATTTCTGTTCTACATACGAGCTTAAATTCGGGATACAAGCTGAGCGTGCACTAGGTGGCGCAAGAATTCCATTTTTTCCAGTTATCTCCGGGCGAAAAGCCAAATCTAAATGCATTGGTTCGAGATACGAATTGATCGACGTACGAGGTCGGCTCTGGCACGAATTAAACTCGTATGTCGAGGTACCACTGTACTGGAGAAAGGGGATCGGGCAAATGTTTCAGACGAAGAAAATAAGGAAAGGGTGACAAAAGGAGATTCTTGCTTTTTTCAATGAAGAGAAGAGGAAAATGACGAGCTTCCACCAGCTTCTTCATTGTAAGAGTGCCTGCAGGATATGTTCACAAGAGTTAAGATGGCAGCTGTAACAATGTGACCAAGGTTTATTTATTTATTTATGAGTGTTGATTTTTTAAACCACAATCTACAGATTCTCATGCTCCATTTGCAGCCATTTCCAACACAATGCTTTGCTAGGATAATTTATTTATTTGACTTCAACATACACACTTGGATACTAAAAGGTTTTCTCTCTCTCTGGTCTCTTCTTTCCTGGTTTCAACAGTTTCTAAGCATTTATGTCGGTTGTTTTAAGGAAGGGCAGTTGTGTTTTACTTACCTTCTGTGTAGCAACCAAGGAACATTGCCGTCTTGTTGAAAAATACCAGTCTGATCAGAGAGTGGAATGGCAGAGAAAAAAATAACAAAGGATAGTTTATGAGAAATGAACTAAATTGTCCCCAAAATAAAACTTTATCCATTCTTGGTTTTGTTTGGGCATAAGCATTTTCAGGATTCCCCTATCTTTTTATCTTATGTATAAGAAAATAGAGCTCCAGAACATCTGATGAGTTCTGTGGTCTTTACAATCCTACAAATGACACAGCAGTCTTAGTTTGTAAGATTTAAGTCTATAAACATTTACTTTGGAGTACAATTTGTTGGATTCTGTAAGATTACTTCTGTGTGGACATGAGTAGGTTTGTTTGTTTGGAATAGTCAGTTGTTTTTAATTAAATTACTATACCTTTGCTAAACCTTTGCAATTTAAGTCTTTTATTATAATAATAGTAATAGTAATAATAATAATAATAATAATAATAATAATAATTTATTAGATTTGTATGCCGCCCCTCTCCGAAGACTCGGGGTGGCTCACAACAATAATAAAAACAATGTTATAGCGAAACAAATCTAATATTAAAAAAGAAAGCATATAAAACCCTATCATATTTAAAAACCAAACAACACATACATACCAAACATAAAATATAAAAGCCTTGGGGAATGTGTCTCAACTCCCCCATGCCTGGCGATAAAGGTGGGTCTTGAGTAGTTTGCGAAAGACAAGGAGGATGGGGGCAGTTCTAATCTCTGGGGGGAGTTGATTCCAGAGGGCTGGGGCCGCCACAGAGAAGGCTCTTCCCCTGGGGCCCGCCAAACGACATTGTTTAGTCTTGCCTGTATTGCTTTTCTCACTCTGTGCATTATCCAATAATTCTTAAGCTCCCAGTGCTTTTTTATTCCTATTTTTCTTGTAAAATTGTCCTGTTTAGAAAAATTGCACTTGGAGGTCTTGAAATAGAATTAGGTGACATATAAAACATACAATTCCTGCATGGGTCTAGCTGCAAAATCCAAGGTTCTTCTCATAAATAACTTCAGGTTTGAAAGTGAGTGCAAACATTGTGCATATAAAAAGATAGCTTTTTCCTTCCTGTACAGCAGGAAAAAGCATGTAAGGTTGGTGATGTGATTCCCTTCCGAACAGATTGTAAGCTGATAAAAATGCATCTTCTTATAGAAGTGGCAAATTGATCTGCTTTTATCACTGTTTTATTATTCATATGTGAAGTTCATACAAGATATGTCTGCTTTGTTTATTTTTAATGTTGGAATCTACAAGGGATAATATGTTCTTTGAAAAGTTAATTCTGTGTTAAACACATCTGTTAAATCCATGGCTGACCCTGTTGTCAGTCTTACACATCTTTTTGATATATTGCACTCAGCTGGCTATAAACAATGTCCTCAAAACACAGATGGGATCTGTGGGATGGATGAAGAAAACTACAGAAAGTGACAAGTTGATCTGGCCAAAATCAAAACTTTTGTAGTCCTCTCTGAATTGTAGTTAAGCACCAAAGCCAGGAAAAATATTTTTTTAAATAACAGTGATAATATGGTTGTTCCTTGTTAAAAGATCAGCTAAATTCTCTAGCTGTGGCCAAAAGCTAGGAAAAAAGGCATTGGCTTTTTCCTTTTCTTCAGAACAGCTGGAAAAGTGTGTGGTGCCACTTTCATTGTATTTACTGTATTGGAATGATGATGACAATAACACAACTGAAGCTCTCTCTGAGGAGTCAGCTGCCTTGCAAACAGGAATCTTTGCCCATTTTTGTATGAACAACATCCACGACCTTTCTTCCTCCACCCCATTGCATTCCAGCACCCCATGGGTTTGCAAGATCTCTGCAAAAATTATACACCACTCCCGTGTTCCTTCTTGGGAACAAATAACAATAACTTCCTTCCTTCAAAGTGGAGCCTGGTAGCCCATGAGCGAGACATTTCTCACCAGGAACAATAATTATTCTGCCTGAAGTATGGAAAACAACTCCATTTTCTTTTAAAATTTAGAATTGAAAGACATGTACGTGTGCATGCATGATATTGTGAAGAGAAGGAAATGCAAGCGAGATCAATGCATTTCAGCCTCAGCAGTCTAGATCAGTGTTTTTCAACCAGGGTGCCGCGAGACATGGTCAGGTGTGCCGCGAAGCTCAGAGAAAGAAAACAAGAGAGAGAGAAAGAAAGCAAGAGAGAGAGAAAGCAAGCAAGAGAGAAAGAAAACAAGAGAGAAAGAAAGCAAGAGAAAGAAAGCAAGAGAAAGAAAGCAAGAGAGAGAGAAAGAGAACAAGAGAGAAAGAAAGCAAGAGAGAGAGCGAGAGAGAAAGAAAGCAAGCAAAAGAGAAAGAGAGGGAGGGAAGGTGGGAGAGAGAAAGACATAGAGGGAGGTAGGGAAGGAGAGAGAAATAGAGCAAAAAGAAGAAAGAAGGAAGAGAGAAAGAAAGAGGGATGGAGAAATAGAGCGAAAGGGAGGAAGAGAGAATTTTTTTGTCCAAACTTTTTTTAGCCCCCCCCCCCCCTCAATGTGCCCCATGGTTTTGTAAATGTAAAAAATGTGCTGCGGCTCAAAAAAGGTTGAAAATCACTGGTCTAGATGGTCCTTTATGATTCTACATTTAAGATTCTTTTATGCTTTGTTTTGCAGATTTGTGGTAAGGGTGGGGAAGATTTAGAAACTAATATTTTTTCCACCCTCCCCTCTTCTTCAATACCTTTTATTTCTCCACATTATTCTGTTTTGTAAAATACCGTGTTCCATGAAAATAGGACATGTCCCTATAATAAGTCCAATCAGGCTTTTCAGTGCATGTGTTGAAATAAACCCCCCCCCCCCCCGAGTCTGCTGAGAGGGGCTGTTGTGTCCAGAGGACAGTTAAGGGTTTGTACCCGCCCCTTATCCTTGGGTGGGAAAACACCGTAATTAGATTGGTTGGCCAGCCTGGCAGCAAGTGAGTATAAATAGCTGCCAGGCACGGCCATGTTTTGTCTTACGTTCTGAACTGGAGTTACTGTTGCACGTTCCAATGTTGAATAAACCAATTTACAAATCCAGGCCTACCGATGTTTTCATTACGATTGGATCTAAAATTTGGCGACGAGGTAGCATTCACCCACGAGGATTCAAGGTACAGGAATCTCCTTATTTCCTATCATCATTAATTCTGCCACCTCGTGTGCCCTGCAACCTCTGGGAACCGTTCCAGCCACCGCGGCCCACAGGGAAACCCCATTCCGAGCTGTCTGCTGGCATACAGTCTATGGAGAGGGGCGGCATACAAATCAAATCAAATAAAATAAAATAAATAAATAAATAAATACATACAAATCGAATTAATAATAACAATAACAACAACAACAACTTCCTTCCTCTCTTCCCCTCTTGGTAGGAACCTTTTGGCTGCATGCTGCACGCAAGAAATCTTTCTCTCTTCCAAACTCCACAATAATGAATCCTATAAGCCCCCTCATAATACGGCCAAGGACATATTTCAGGGTCAAAAAAATATAAGGCCCTGCCTTATTTACGGGAAAACACGGTATGTTCTGGGCTGAGAGGCATTCTCCATTTCCTTCTTGTTTGGAAAGACATTCATCGTCACAATAAGGGGCGTACATAAGTGCACTAGTGTGCCTTTCGTCTCCTGTCCAATTGTCTCCCATTTATCTCATATATATCTTTTCTTCCTTTCATATATCTTCTCTATTTTCATATCTTTTTTTCTATCCTTTTCTTTATATATATTACTACATGTCTATTCTATTCAATATGTATTGTGTATTGGACAAAACAAACAAACAAACAAACAAATAAAAATACAGCAGGTAGCTGGTAGTAAAGACATAGCTGCCGCTTTCTCATTTTCTAAATTCCATTTACTAAGTTTTCTTGTTTTAATTACTTCTTCCCTGGCTGTTCTTGCTGTTATCATTTTTGGCTGAGTGCCTCTGTGTGTATAAGTGGTGCAGATTTTCCATTAGAAAAGTTCTTGTATCAGGAGGAAGTGAGGTTGAGGCTTTAAAAAAAAAGAAATGTGTGTATATGATTTAACTTGACCTACCTTCCACTCAATTGGTGGAGAGAACTTGATCCTATTAGCTTTGTTGGAGTTACAGTCAACTGCTTACTTCTTTGTAGGAGCAGGATGAAGACATATGGGTACCACCTTATGTTTAAGCAAAATGTCTTGGTTGCACCTTATTATTCTAGTTGGGGAGGTAATTTCAATGGATTGCTTTAGAGTAGCCATAGGACTCTTGCTTGCTTGAAAAGTTGGAGGGAGAGTCCCAACCCCAAAACTCAAGTGGCAGTGTGTTCCCAGGGAAGTCTGAAGCCAGAGGAAAGAGAGGGCACAATAAGTACAACTTATTTTGGGGAGAACCAGAATGTAAAGAGGGCTGTTTTATTTATTTATTTATTTATTTATTCATTCATTCATTCATTCATTCATTCATTCATTCATTCATTCATTCATTTATTGGATTTGTATGCCGCCCCTCTCTGTGGATTCAGGGCAGCTAACAACAGTGGTAAAAACCAGCATGTGACAATCCAATACTAAAACAGCTAAAAACCCTTGTTATAAAACCAATCATACATACAAACATACCATGCATAAATTGTAGAAGCCTAGGGGGAAAGAATATCTCAGTTCCCCCATGCCTGACGGCAGAGGTGCGTTTTAAGGAGCTTATGAAAGGCAAGGAGGGTGGGGGCTATTCTAATCTCTGGGGGGAGTTGGTTCCAGAGGGCCGGGGCTGCCACAGAGAAGGCTCTTCCCCTGGGTCCCGCCAAACGACATTGTTTAGTTGACGGGACCCAGAGAAGGCAAACTCAGTGGGACCTAACTGGTCGCTGGGATTCGTGCGGCAGAAGGCGGTCCCGGAGATAATCTGGTCCGGTGCCATCAAAGAATATTCTCAGTTTCTATTGGGTAAAATAAATGGAGGGGAATGCATGGGAATATTTTGGAAGAGGGTCTGGATGATTGCCAGGTTCTCGAATAATGAACGTTCTTCCAAAAATGTGTCATAGAGCCAGTGTATTATAGGGATTAAGTCATCAAGCTACCATAGAAACAGAAAGATTGTGTTTTTTAGTCCCACCTTAGACACAAAGCCAGATGGGTGACTTTGGACTGGCCACTTTCTCTCTGCCCTAAGAAGCAGACAATGGCAAACCACTTTTGAAAACGATGCCAAGAGGAACTAGTCCAGGCAGTCATCAGGAGTCAACACACTCACACCCATCCACACCCACCAGTGCATCATTATTGATGCTGTTCCTACCGATACTTCCACAAATTCCATAGCTGCACTTGCATGCTTGAACCAACGTACGTATGTACATGTACTGCATGTTTGTTTGCATATGTAAATATAAATAGAACATTTAAAATCCCAAATAAATGAGGTGCCAAGATATATTATTATAGTATGATTTCCAAATTATGTAATACTTTATGCAGTTTTGCTTTCTAAAAAAAGTCATAAATGGATTCATTCAGAAATCATCTTAAATAATTTGGAATTCAATCCTGTGTGCTTTCCGCACAGTGAATTTATTGCTTCCCTTCTGTTTTTTAAAAGATATCCAAATGAATCTTATCTCTGTTCCTGTTTATGTTACTTTCTTCATCTATTTAGAGAAGCTGAACTATTTCTGCTGATAGATTTCAGGAAACGCTATGAAGCATTCTGTGGGATAAGCAGCAGGCCAGGCGTGGCAGAGAAAAATACCTGCCCCACCTGCATCTGGAATTTCTTAGTTTATAATGATACAGTGTGTTTCTTTGTTTCCTATTTTTTCCCCCTGTTATCCAAACATTGAAACTATGTGGGAGCTGTGTTTTCGTTGGCAGAGGCACCGTGGGTCAGTCCTTCACTGTTTCCAGATCTAAGCACCCCTCAGGCTGGATCCGACCTGTTTGACACCCCGATCTAGAGTTTGATAAACCTATTGATGTGGAAAGGTTCTTGCTTACTGATGGGATACAAAACATTACTCCAACATTTTACCTTTAGACTATCCACAGTCGACCTCTGCAGATTCCTAAGAAGTCAGTAAGGGGCGTGCATAAGTGCACTATTTATTTATTTATTTATTTATTTATTCATTCATTCATTCATTCATTCATTCATTCATTCATTCATTTATTGGATTTGTATGCCGCCCCTCTCCGCAGACTCAGGGCGGCTAACAACAGCAATAAAACACCATATAATAATAATCCAATACTAAAACAGTTAAAAACCCTTATTATAAAACCAAACATACGTACAGACATACCATGCATAAAATTGTAAAGGCCTAGGGGGGAAGAGTATCTCAATTCCCCCATGCCTGGCGGCAGAGGTGGGGTTTTAAGCAGCTTACGAAAGGCAAGGAGGGTGGGGGCAATTCTAATCTCTGGGGGGAGTTGGTTCCAGAGGTCTGGGGCCGCCACAGAGAAGGTTTACCCCTGGGTCCCGCCAAGCGACATTGTTTAGTTGACGGGACTCGGAGAAGGCCCACTCAGTGGGACCTAACTGGTCGCTGGGATTCGTGTGGCAGAAGGCGGTCCCTGAGATAACCTGGTCCGGTGCCATGAAGGGCTTTATAGGTCATAACCAACACTAGTGTGCCTCCCGTCCCCTCTCCTATATCTCATATATTGTATCTACTATTCTTCTATTCTATTCTTCTTATACTACTCTCATAATATCCTTCTATTCCCTTATTGATATATTCTACTCCTAAATTTTCACTTCTATTCTTTCTCTAATATATTTTACTCAAGTATAACCTCTATTACCTTCATTGTACATTGGACAAAATTAATTGATTGATTGATTGATTGATTAATTAATTAATTATCCATGGTCTTAGTTTTACAGTTGCGATAATGTAGGCCTCCTAGCTGTAAGACTTAAAATCCCAACAAGGTACAAACAGAATATTTGTTTAAAAATACTTGTCACTGTCCTTAGTTAAACTTCTCTGAATGCCCTGTGGGAAAGGACTTCTTTTTCCATCTGTTTGTTAAAGGACAAGAAGGTGACTTTAGGAAGCTAGCTGAATGAGTCAATATCACTTTCTGTATCCTGAGCCACAGATTTTCATGAATAGGCATTTAGTGCATCTTCTTTTAGCTAGAGAATTCATGTCAGCTTTGGAAGCCATATTAATGTGTATGCATATTAGAAGTACAGTATAGGCATATATTTGGAATGAGGAAAATAAAATTAGAAGCATTTTGCAATGCTTCTAAGAGAATTGTTAGGAAACAGTACAGTACCTTGGAAGCTTGGAAGCCTACTAGCATCTAGAGCAACTCCTACACAATGGTAATTATACTGTTGAAATGGGTAGGCCAGGTCAAAGGTAAAAGAATTTATACTGTACATGGTTTGTTTGTTTGTATGATTGGTCTCTTAAATTGGGGTTTTTTAGATTATTTTTAATATTAGATTTGTTACATTGTCTTCTTTATTGTTGTTAGCCGCCCCGAGTCTTCGGAGAGGGGCGGCATACAAATCTAATAAATAAATAAGTAAATAAATAAGTAAATAAATAAATAAATAAGCAAACAAACAAACAAATAAATAAATTACAGTATAGATTCCAAGTTTGCAATTCTTTCTGTGCATCAGATTCAGCTCTTGAGAATGGCAGTTTATGGCTAATCTTTGCTATTACCAAATCTATTATTGTTGTTGTTGTTGTTGTTATTATTATTATTATTATTATTATTATTATTATTATTAATTAGATTTGTATGCCGCCCCTCTCTGCAGACTCGGGGTGGCTCACAACAGTGATAAAACAATATACAATAACAAATCTAATTAATTTAAAAACTACATAAGCTAAAAACCCGATATATTAAAAATCAATCAAACAAATTCAAATCACAGTCATACATCACATTAATTGACTAGGGGCCAAGATATAATTACCCTAAGCCTGGCGACATAAGTGAGTCTTAAGACTCTTGTGAGAGGTGAGGAGGGTGGGGGCAGTGCGAATCTCCGGGGGGAGTTGATTCCAGAGGGCTGGGGGCCCCACAGAGAAGACTCTTCCCCTTGGTCCCACCAAACGACATTGTCTGGTTGATGGGATCTGGAGAAGGCCAGTTCTGTGGGACCTAATTGGTCGCTGGGATTCACAAAGCAGAAAGTGGTCCTGCAAGTTATCTGGGTAAGCTGTCATTGGAGATACTACAGTACAACAATTTGATTCAATAGATTCAGGACCCAGTAAAGGCATGAATTTGCTCTGTATGACATTGATCTTGATTTGATTCGTAAAGCCAAATATCTTGCCTATTTGAGTAATCGCCTGTGCTTTGTCTTTTGGATCCGAAACCTGACAGTCACCCTGTTTTTTCTTTGTATTCTTCTGACCTTTTGGTTTTGCCTGCCCTGGAAATTGAGTATTGGCTCATTTTTCATTGTATCATTGTTCTGAATCATATTGATGTTGACCAAAAAGCAGAAAATGTGCAACTTAGACATAGATAATTGGATCTTAAGAAGTACCGTAAGAGCTTCCAAACCTTACCATAAAATGATTCCCCCTCCCAAAATGTCATGATACAGTTTTTTTAAAAAACCAAAAGATAGATAGAAAGGAAAATGGAAAATGTTTTCGTGCCTCTTGAATTCTTCTGGATGGTATTGACTGATTGTATATAAGTGAAAATTTCAGTTATCTAATATTTTACCTAGTATTCTCCTAGTATTTTACATATTCCAAAGGTGGCCCAGAAAACAAAGTTCCTGCAATCAAGTTCTAAATCATGGTAAAAAGCAGTGCCTCTTGCTCTTTTATTTAAAGATGCACATTAAGTACTATCGTTGTTTTCATCTTTCCAGGTTTGACAGATGATGAAGATGTTAAAGTGATGCTGCAGGGAACCTCCTTCTGGAAAGTCAAGACTTATCAACCCCAGAAACAAAGGCTGTTCCGGCTTCTTGAAGATGGGATGTCTATCTGGTTTGAGACTCGCTTTAAAAAGGCTCGCTCCAAACATATTTGTAAGTTTCAAAATATTTGCAAATGTTTTATGGTGAATTTTACAAAATGTGTTAATTCCATCTGTTTAACTTAAATTTTTATGATCTAGATTTTGCAGAATTTCTGGCTAAACACTTAGAGGAATCAGCTTATTGCTTATTCCAGAATTAAGAACTCAGACATCTTCCCGTCTTTGACATTCAATGTTAATAAGCTAAATTACTTGGAAAATTGATGCTGATGGGAAAAGATGGTGATTCATGAAATTTGGCATGGAAGACGACTATAGTGATAGAGAGAAAAGAACAGCCCACCCCCCAAACCCATCTATCTAGTTATGGATCAAGTATTATAGATTTCCTTCTGATCTTCAGAGATTTCCCCTATTGTGAGATAAAATGTTAGCATAGCGCTGTAGCAGAGAAGGGGTTATAACTTACCTCACGGCTGGTTTACTTCCTCCTGCATGGCATAGTCATGCCTTGTGGGCGCTCGCATGCATTGTACATGCACACATGCACAATACTGAAAAATCGGGGGGCGGGGGAGCCAAAAACAATATGCATGTGCAGTGATGGAAACTCAGTTTCTGCTCAGGGGAAACTTATTTAAAAAAATGTAAAAAAAAGATGGCGGCGACCATGGACGGTCACTGACTGAACAGGTTCCGTGATGTCACCAGTGTATCGCTTCCTGTTTGGGTGAACCAGTCCGAACAAGGAGGAACCCACCCCTGTGCTGCAGTGAACGTTTATTCAATATGTTTATTAGAGGCTACAATCAGTATCTATGACAAGACAGAAAAAAAATTATTATTTTTTAAAAAAATCTTGGCTTTGTCTTTGACAATATTCTTTTTTCACAGGTAATCACAGGTATTTTTTTTTTGTCTTTCCTGGGATTAATGTAATTCAATATAAAACTGTCATAATTTTCATTCAAGCTTTTCTTGTTTGTTTGCACCAGTTGTCATTTTCATCTTCCTATTTAAGTCAGACATGAAATGTTTATTCAAATATGAAAAAATAGAGCTTGAAAGCAGAGCAAAATTACTTTCATATCCTTTTGCAAAAGATTAATTGTTTTTAGTAAATATAGAATATCACATTGACTTTGTTATACAGAGTAAAAGGTTTCAAAAATCCCATCACATTTTAGTTAATCAGATCCCACCTAAACCAACAACAGCCACCACTTCAACTTTAATTAATTTCACATGGGTTATATTTCTCATCATTTCCTCCTTTTATTGTTATAGTTTTTAGATGTTTTATATAACAGTTGTGAGTCTGGTAATCCATTTTATATGAAAAAAATTTAAACAAGCAAACAATTACACCAGATTCAAAGAAAAAAGTTTAACTGTAAGAAAAGTGCTCATTACATTCTAATATGTCACTGTTGTTCTTTTTTAAAAGACAGATTGTCAGTTTAGAGTTAAATAATATATCTATTATTTTTCTTAATACTTATAACTATATCAATATTCATTAAGTACTGAAGCCTGATCCTCAGGAAAAAAGTTGCAGCAATGGACAAAATTTGCATCCATTTAATTTCCAACTGCCACACTGTTAATTTGGCAGTAATTAAATAAGGTTTATAGGTGATATTGAACTGTATCAAAAATTCAGAATGTCTGTAATAATGTATAAGGAGTTAAATGTTTGTTTTGCTTCAGTGCATAGTTTCTGCCATACAAGAGTTTAAATCTTTTATTAAAATATTAACTTTCCACCTATGAACTCTAAAATGGACCACTATTTTTCCACATGGTCAGAGTTATTTTATTAATGGCTGTATTATAATTCTTGTTCTGTTTTAGTTCTTTGTTTCCGACTTCTCTTTTTACCTATATTGAAAACAATTAAAATATTCCTAAAAGTGAGAAGAGAGAAGGAGGAAAGGAATATGGATTCATTATATATATATAAAAGAATTGTGGCTGAGGACTTCCTGATTCATGGCTTAGTCTGTTAATTTGTAAAAGTAGCTCTTCCCATTCACAAACAAGAAATACTTGTACTCTCCTGACTCCCATGTGAGTTACTCATAGTTGATTCCTCTGAGAACAGGGTGTGAGGTAGGAAGGCATGGGTTTATTTGTTTTCTTTGGACATTTTTTTTTAACTTGATAGGGGTAGCACTGCCTTGCCGGAATGCATTTTTGAAAGGTAACTATTTTATTAGGACAGGGTGAGGCAAGGGAAAATTGCATGAAGATTAAATATGTTGAATTGTGGCTTGACGGCTAAATATATGAGCTTGGGTGTAGATTTAAAATAAAAAATACAGACCTGCTTGGGCATGTGACAGTGAGATTGTCTGTAATAATTATCAATCAAGTACTCTTGTTATCCATCTCTGTCAGGGAGTAACTCACTGGGCTTTCTCATGAAGAACAATTGTCCAGGAGGCAAGTGAGTGGGTCTCTTCTTTCTCCATAAAGTCCAGTCAGACTTTACCATTCTGCTGCTAATCTCTACTGCAGTGCCATTCCTGGTCTTTCAGAGACATCAACCATAGATCCTTACTTGGAAACAAAACAGCTGGGATTTCTGAAAAGATTTTAATTGTTCGTAGCAGTGGTGAGTTCCTCCCAGTTCAAACCAATTCGGTGAACCAATAGCAATGGCAGAAGGCTCCGCCCACACACCCAAGAATTAATGAATAATGAATGAATATGCTGCCAATCTCGTGGTTCAAGGGGACTCTGAGCGGCTTACAATGTAATAAAACGTATAGACATAAAAACAATTTAAAGTTACAAAAGATTAAAACAAGTTAAAAAAACGCCACAGGTTTGCAATAGAGAGGTTGTAGTTAGTGATGGGTGAACCCAACAGTGTTCGGGCGAATTTCACGCAAAGTTCTGCCGAACCCGAATCCGAACACTCCGTGACATCAAAGCTCCACCACTGGAATCCCATTGTTTTTTATTTTTACGGATTTTTAATTTTTATTTATTTTTATTTTTACAAAAAACGCCACCGCAAGCAAAGGGAGATCCTTTCGCGTAATTTTTTTTAAAAAAAATTATTTTATTTTATTTTTATTTTATTTTCCTGTTAAAATTAAAAAAAAAATTATATGAAAGGATGCCCCAGCCACGCCGCAAGCAAAAAAAGCTGGGGAATCCCACGAAGGGATTCCGGAGGCGGAGCTTTGACGTCACGTATACCAGCAGGTTGTTAAGCACTCCAAGGTGATCACTTCCTGGATTCCATCCTCCCTCCATTATTCTAGTGCCGCCCCCGGAATCCAGGAAGTGATCACCTTGGCGTGCTTAGCAACCTTCTGGTATACGTGATGTCAAAACTCCACCCCTGGAATCCCTTCGTGGGATTCCCCAGCTCCTTTTGTGCCTCCCTCCCAGCCTCCCGACCGGCCGACAGCTCCCCGGTGTTCGCCTTCCTCCGCCGCCACCGGCGCCTCCTCCTGTTCCCAGCAGAGGACAGCCGGGTGGTGGTGTTTCGCGGTGCTCGGCATGAATGCCGAACCGAAACACGAATTTTAAAAAAATTCGGGTTCGGGTTTGGCATGCCAAACACCGCAAAGTTTGGTACAAACCCAAACTGTGCAAGTTCGGTTCGCCCAACATTAGTTGTAGTGCCTTTTTTGTTACTGTACCAATCATCTCCAGCCAACAACTTTTTCAGGGCCCTATGCACCATTGAGTACAATCAAGTTTTAAGGTTTTTCCTGAAGATCAGGAGAGAGGCAGAGGACCTCACTTCCAATAGCAAGACATTCCTAGGAGCAGGGGGTGGCATTGTGGCAGAAAAGGCTCTTTTCCTGGATCCCACCAGCCACAATTACTTGACTGAGTTAGGTCCATTCTGACAGTATGAGTGGGATGGACAAATACATTGGGGAAATATATCTCCTACAATGCAAAGGATTATATAGTAGCAGTCCCCAACTTTTCTAGCTCCGTAGATGGGCACCGGCAGTGAAGAGGGGATGGTTTCGCACACAAAACCAAGTTCCCATACATGCACAAATGAAGCTTTGTTTGCTTGCCCGCTGCTTGTGCGCTTAGTTGTCAACATGCCAAGGACTGGTATGGGTCCGTGGCCCAGGGATTGGCAGCCCATGTTATAAACCAATAATATACTGCAGAAGGTTTATTTATTTAAATTCATATCCCAACCAACCAGTGAAGGGCTACCAAAACTTTTACTACCACACTGTGGCCGTGGCTTATGCATTTTCCTTCAACATCTTTCAGTGCAAATTGGCTGCTCTGGGGTGGAGCTCCATTTTCACTACCCCGCTGCGTTCCCCCCGCCCCCCGTCCGGGCAACAGCCCACCCCTGCATCCAACCCAAATTACTCTAGGTCCGTGATAGTGAACCTATTGCATGCATGCCCAAAGTGACACGCGAAGCCATGTTGCCCAGTATGGTGGCCTTGCCTGTTTGTCTTTCGAGTTTCTCGTGCATGTGGTCATGTGATGATCTGCTGCCCTTGGTGCATGTGACGGTGCTGAAAACCAGTGTGTGCATGCGCACTGGCTAGCTGATTGACAGATGGACATGCATAGTAGTAGTAGTACAGTGATCCCCCGGTTATTGCGTTCCCGACCATTGCGAACAGGCTAATTTGCGATTTTTCAACCTGGAAGTCAAAACACCATCTGCGCATGTGTGCCCTTTTTTCTATGGGCACGCATGCGTAGATGGCGCCGGGCAGATCAGCTGCTGGGCGGCTTCCCTGGGTCTTCCCCCTCTTGCTGGCGGGAGGGCGAGCGGCGGGCATCAGCGAGGAGTTTCCCCACCGCCCATGCAAACTCCTCGCTGCCGCTCGTTCGCCCTTTGCCCGCCCACGCCGTTCGCTCCCCCTCTTGCTGGTGGGAGGGCGAGAAGCTCTCCCCAGCACCCGCTCGCCCGCCCTTCGCCGCTCGCCCGCCCTTCGCCCGGCCACCCGCCCTTCGCTCGCTGCTCGCCCGGCCACCCGGGTTCGGGGGGGTGCTGGCAAGCCGCCCATGCCGGTGGCGACGTTTTAAAACAGCCGCGCCGCTTTCCAATGAGTCCCGAAGACAAACGTCAAACTTCCGCGTTTGTCTTCGGGACTCATTGGAAAGCGGCGCGGCTGTTTTAAAACGTCGCCGCCGGCATGGACGGCTTCCTAGCAGCCCCCCAAACCCGGGTTGGGGGTCCGGGGGCTGCTAGGAAGCCGCCCATGCCGGTGGCGACGTTTTAAAACAGCCGCGCCGCTTTCCAATGAGTCCCGAAGACAAACGCGGAAGTTTGACGTTTGTCTTCGGGACTCATTGGAAAGCGGCGCGGCTGTTTTAAAACGTCGCCGCCGGCATGGGCAGCTTCCTAGCAGCCCCCCAAACCCGGGTTGGGGGTCTGGGGGCTGCTAGGAAGCCGCCCATGCCGGCGGCGACGTTTTAAAACAGCCGCGCCGCTTTCCAATGAGTCCCGAAGACAAACGCGGAAGTTTGACGTTTGTCTTCGGGACTCATTGGAAAGCGGCGCGGCTGTTTTAAAACGTCGCCACCGGCATGGGCGGCTTGCCAGCACCCCCCGGACCCCCAACCCGGGTTTGGGGGGCTGCTAGGAAGCCCCCCATGCCGGCGGCGACGTTTTAAAACAGCTGCGCGGCTTTCCAATGAGTCCCCTTCCCAGGAACCCCAATCTTCGGCTCCTCGCTAGCGCCGCGGAAGTAAAAACACCATCTGCGCATGCGCAGATGGTGTTTTTACTTCCGCAGCGCTACTTCGCGAAAACCCGCTCGTTGCGGGCGGTCCTGGAACAGAACCCTCGCAATGATCGGGGGATCACTGTAGATCCTTGGAACAAACTTCCAGCAGACGTGGTTGGTAAATCCACAGTAACTGAATTTAAACATGCCTGGGATAAACATAGATCCATCGTAAGATAAAATACAGGAAATAGTATAAGGGCAGACTAGATGGACCATGAGGTCTTTTTCTGCCGTCAGTCTTCTATGTTTCTATGTTTCTATGCATGCCAGTACCTGGTAGTTCAGCTTTTCCAGAGCATGATCCCTTCATATAAGAGCCGGGGTGGCACAGCAGGTAGAGTGCTGTACTGCAGGCCACTGAAGCTGACTGTAGGTCAGCAGTTCAAATCTCATCACCGGCTCAAGGTTGACTCAGCCTTCCATCCTTCCAAGGTGGGTAAAATGAGGACCCGGATTTTGGGGGCAATATGCTGGCTCTGTTAAAAAGTGCTATTGCTAACATGTTGCAAGCCGCCCTGAGTCTAAGGAGAAGGGCGGCATAAAAATCAATCAATCAAGCAAACAAACAATCAAACAATCAAACAAACAATCAATCAATCAATCAATCAAACAAACAAACAAACAATCAAACAAACAAACAAGCAATCAAACAAACAAACAATCAAACAAACAATCAAACAAGCAATCAAACAAGCAATCAATCAAACAATCAATCAATCAAACAGTCAAACAAACAATCAAACAATCAAACAAACAAACAAACAAACAAACAAATGTGTGCGGCTGTGCTGAAAACTGTCCTACACATGTATTCTGATTGTCCAGCACGTACAATCCAGCATGTGCTCTAGAATCTGGAAGTTCAGTTTTCCCGGAGCATGGCCACAATGAACGCGTGCATGCTTTTCTTCAAGAGAAGAAAAAAAATCAAAAAAATTTGCATTTCAGATTCCATTTCACCTTGTTTCACCTTTTCCCAAAACTTCTTGCCTTCTACTTTTCCAAACTATAAGACCTTCTAAACCAAGATTAGGAAGCTAGTGTAAATGGGCCTCTTGTGGATGTCTGACAGAAGGGAAACTTGCAGTTTGTGATGAACTCTAGGGCAGTCTTTGTTAAAGTGTGCTCTGAGGACCCCTGGGAACCCCCCTCTCAAGACCCTCTCAGCATCCCTGTAAAATCATAATTATTTGCCAGCTGTTTGTAAGAAGACATTTCCAAAAATTTAAAACAACACCATTCTTCTTTTATTGGTTAAATATATTTTTTCCTTGAAAAATATACACTGCTCAAAAATAAATAAATAAAGGGAACATTCAAATAACACATCCTAGATCTGAACGAATGAAATATTTTCATTGAATACTTTGTTCTGTACAAAGTTGAATGTGCACAACAGCATATGAAACTGATTGTCAATCAGTGTTGCTTCCAATTTGATTTCACAGAGGTTTGATTTACTTGGAGTTATATTGTATTGTTTAAGTTTCCCTTTATGTTTTTGAGCAGTATATTTATGTTAGTATCTTATTGTTATTTTTATTTGAATGAATAAACATTCTATGGATGTGTCAATTTTAATTTTTGATATGGTAAGAATGGATCAATACAGGTAGAACAAACTTACAATAGTTTGTTTAATGACTATTCAAAGTTACAGTGGGACTGAAAAAAGTGACATAACTGATCCTCGCAGGACCATTGCAGCATCCTCATAGTCATAGAAACATAGAAGTCATAGAAGTCTGACGGCAGAAAAAGACCTCATGGTCCATCTAGTTTGCCCTTATACTATTTTCTGTATTTTATCTTAGGATGGATATATGTTTATCCCAGGCATGTTTAAATTCAGTTACTGTGGATTTATCTACCACGTCTGCTGGAAGTTTGTTCCAAGGATCTACTACTCTTTCAGTAAAATAATATTTTCTCATGTTGCTTTTGATCTTTCCCCCAACTAACTTCAGATTGTGTCCCCTTGTTCTTATGTTCACTTTCCTATTAAAAACACTTCATGTGATCAAAATTCAACTGATTCATATTTACAATGGTTGCAATGTCCCAGGGTCATATGATCACGTTTGGTGACCTTCTGACAAAGTCATGGGGAAGCCAGATTCACTTTAAAACCATGTTACTAATTTAACTATTGCAGCGATTCACTTAACAACCATGACAAGAGAGGTCGTAAAATGGGGCAAAAGTCACTTAACAAAATGTCTCAAATGGGCTCAATTGTGGCCATAAGTCGAGGAATCTAAACCATGTAAACAAAAGCTCTGCTATAACTTTTTGAAAGTGGAAAAGGGGATCGTGAGAGCAAGAAGTTCAAGAAACATTTTTTGAGACAGCCTAACAGAGAAGAGGTGGTACGTTTCCTTGGCATGTAGTTCTCTCCTAAGTTGGAACCTTTTTTTCAGAGGTATTTAAATCTTACTGAGATGATAAATGAGAAATGTATGAACAAATAAAAGTGCTAAATGAAACACATCCTGGTATTTGCCTTCTCTTCCAGGAGTGCTAGATTGTTATTCCCATCCTGCCCAGGCATCATAAAACCTTTATCCTGGACAATTTTTTTCTTATGGATTTTTGATAGACTCTTGGACGGGAAATACAGAAAACTAACTTATATCACAGCCAAACACTCCAGACCCACCTTCTTTCTGCTGATCTGGAATGATGGGAGTTTAAATTCAGTATGGTTGAAAAACATCAGGAAGGGTTAATTAGCACTAGTGACACTCATTCTCCACTGGCTTTTCCTGCCCTCTGGTGAAATATTGTGAGTTGAATCTTGAGTCTTTTGCTTGCTCATTCTATGCTCTACTATTTGTTTATCAAATGTATATACAGTTCATTCCGTGTTGCGAGGCAACTATCTTTCCCTTCCTTTTTTTTACGGCAAATGAAAACATTTTCACTGAAAGTGGTAGGTATTCGGTGAACTGAGACATCTAGAATATTTTACATTTTTATCTCTCTCCATGAATGACCCCCTTTAATGCCTTGTCTTTCAGTCTCCATCCTCCATGTTGAAAGTGTACGTGAAGGTTACCAATCTGAGGGGCTTCGGAAATTTGGTGGATCTTTTGCGGAAGAGCAGTGCTTCACTATAGTCTTCAGGGGGAAACGTAAAAACCTGGATCTAGCTGCTCGGACTGGGAGTGAAGCCCAGCAGTGGGTGAGGGGACTCACAAAACTGATGGTCAGATGTGAAGCCATGAGCCAGCGAGAAAAGCTTGAGCAATATCCTTTCTTTCTATATCGGCAAAGACGTAGAAGGGTGGTAGATATTATTCCCCTCTTAAAGCTGAGGCATAGATTTTAAAAAGAGAAAGGACGTTTTTTATTGAATCAATACAAAACACTACTTTCTTTGTTTTACATCTATGCCTTGGCTTGTGTTAAGAACTAGATACCTGAGTTTTTAAAATACATATGGTATCATATCTGAAATGGAATTTGCAGCCACATTTGGTTTTGTGGGTTGCTATGCACAAAAGAAGCAAATAGAATTAGTGGGCATCCTATCCCTATTACCTTGTAGCATCCCACGACAGGGGAGAGCTGTTATACCATTATACTGTATGTAGAGCAATGGCCACAGAGTCAAAAGTTGAATTATGCCTCAAAGGCCAAAATGCATCAGCAAAGGAATTATATGGCAGTGATCTTGCTGGTGCTTAACCATTCTCTGTTTGAAAACCCTTACCCAACAAAGGAGAATTTATTTATATTTTCTATTTATAGAATAGATTTTTTTTTTCTGAAATAGGTTATATGTCCAGAAATTTTTATTTTCTTACAACTTGAATTTGATAAAGACATATTAATCATATGTCTAAGAATTAGATAGAAATTGCTCAATCAAATATTTAGGGGTAGCTGATATCTTTGTACCCTGTGTTTAAAATAAGCCCGGACACTCCTTCCCTTTTTCTTAAGAGTTTGCATTAAGACTCATCTTCACAATTTTCTTGAGTTAAATTATGTTTAAGGAGAATGAATTTAAATTTTAAGGCAGATGCTTCCCAGTTTTTTTACATTGTCCTTACATTACTCCCTACCTGGATCTATGGCATCTTACATGAAGCCGACAAGAACAAAGACAATAAGATGAGTTTCAAAGAGATCAAAAACATGTTGCGAATAGTAAACATAGATATGAATGACATCTATGCCTATCAGCTCTTTAAGGTATTCGTATTATTCTCTGTTTTGTCTTAATGGGTTCTGTTTCATGCCCCTTTTCAGCAGTAGCTTTATAGTCAAAAGATACACCTTTGTATCTTCCCTAGTTCCTGTACTACCGTAGTTAAAATATTGGATAAGGACTGAGGTTTAAGTCCATTATCTGCTGTGGAAATTCTCTAGATGATTTTGAACAATTGTTTCATAGGCCAATCTAGCTCACAATGTTATTTGGACTTGAGTTTCTGGAGGACTGTATATAATATGTATTTTCCACCCAAAACATGGTACTGTTTTGATCAGTCCTAGAACATAACGAATACTACTTTGTTTCTTCTCTTAGTTTTCCTTTCATTACACTTGCTGTTGTAGGCTGTTGCTGTTGTAGTTATTAACTCCAAAGCTCTGCAAAAAAGTATCTGTTCAAAAATCTCGAGAAAATTCATGTAGATGAGAAAGAGCAAGGTTGTCTCTTTATTTGGTGATTTTGTGTTGTTCTTTAATGCAACTTTTGATAATAAATAATACTGAACATGGGGATCCCAGGCCATAATACTTATTATTATACTTCAACCTGAACCAAGTAGTTTTTAATGCTCTTCATAATTTCATGTACAGTGTTCCCTCGATTTTCGCGGGTTCAAACTTCACAAATAGCCTATACCACGGTTTTTCAAAAAATATTAATTAAAAAATACTTTGCGGGTTTTTTTCCTGTACCACGTTTTTTCCCATCCAATGACGTCATATGTCATCACCAAACTAAAATTTTTTGCAAATAAATAACAAAAAAATAATTATTGTTAATAAATAATTATGTTTATAAATATCAGGATCACTAAGTGTCTTATTCAATGATGAGTTCCAGTAATAATCGTGAATAAATGGTTGTTAAGGGAATGGGTAATTTAGGAGTTTAAAGTGTTAAGGGATGGCTTGTGATACTGTCCATAGCCAAAAAATGGTGTATTTACTTCCGCATCTCTACTTCGTGGAAATTTGACTTTTGCGGGTCGTCTCGGAACACATCCCCCATGAAAATCGAGGGAACACTGTATTTTTCTGTTGCTGCAATCTAAACAATGTATGTTATGCAGATGTGCATTGTTTTTAATTATGTTTTAATTGCAGTGTAAAGGGGGGAGAAGCAGGTAGCTCTTCATATAATGCAGTCTTTTATAAACTGTTATGCATTAGACCAGTGTTTCCCAACCCTGGCAACTTGAAGATATTTGGACTTCAACTCCCAGAATTCCCCAGCCAGCAAATGCTGGCTGGGGAATTCTGGGAGTTGAAGTCCAGATATCTTCAAGTTTGCCAAGGTTGGGAAACACTGCATTAGACATATTGGGACTGCAATGTATCTAAAGCATATCTAAAGCACATCAGTTTGGGAATTCCTGAGAATGTCTGAAAATTGCCAGGCTGGGAAAGTTTGAAAGTTTCCTCTTCCCGTGTTAGATATTCAGTTGCTAATCAGGTGCCTCTGATACAGTTTTCATTGCAGTTAATTTATTTCTTTTTTACTAGGAGTGTGACAAATCAAACAATGACCGCTTGGAAGAATATGAGATTGAGGAGTTCTGTACACGACTAATGAAAAGGCCCGAGCTGCAGGACATCTTCCACCAATATTCAGGCGAAGACTGCGTGCTTTCTGCTGAGGAACTGCAGGAATTTTTGCATGACCAGGGTGAAGAAACAAGTTTGCAACAAGCTCAGCAGATCATTCAGAAGTATGAACTGAACGAGAAAGGTACAAAAGTGTTATGTATATCTCAACAACATGATAGTAAATTTTCCAGCAAGTCAGTCATAATATAGATTTAGATTTATTGGATTTATATGCCGCCCTCTCCGCAGACTTGGGGCGGCTCACAACAATGGTGAAGAACAGTACATAGTAACAAATCTAATATTTAAAAATCTAGATTACAGTTTTAGATTAAAAAGTCCAAAAAAGAAACCCCAATATATAAAAAACAACACACAATCGAATCATACTCAAGAACTACATGGGCAAGGGGGAGATGTTTCAATTCCCCCATGCCTGATGGCAGAGGTGGGTTTTAAGAAGTTTACGAAAGGCAAGGAGGGTGGGGGCAATCCTGATCTCCGGGGGGAGCTGGTTCCAGAGGGTAGGAGCCACCACAGAGAAGGCTCTTCCCCTGGGTCCCGCCAGACGACATTGTTTAGTCGACGGGACCTGGAGAAGGCCAACTCTGTGGGACCTAACTGGTCGCTGGGATTCGTGCGGCAGAAGGCGGTCTTGCAGATATCCTGGTCCGATGCCATGAAGGGCTTTATAGGTCACAACCAACACTTTGAATTGTGATCGGAAACTGATCGGCAGCCAATGCAGACTGCGGAGTGTTGGAGTAACATGGGCATACTTATGTCCATGATTGCTCTCACAGCTGCATTCTGCACGATCCGAAGTTTCCGAACACTCTTCAAAGGTAGCCCCATGTAGAGAGCATTACAGTAGTCGAGCCTCGAGGTGATGAGGGCATAAGTGACTGTGAGCAGTGACTCCCGGTCCAAATTGCGCCTGTGTTTCAGCGAGGTTTTACCTGCGGCTCTGTGCGCGATTTTGCTACCTCCATAGTTGCAGCAGCAAAATCTTGCTGGTCCTGCAAGAATTTATGAGCCGTGGCAGCGAGCGAAATTTTGTGCTCCGGCTCGTAGCCTACCACTGCGTAGATCAAACAATTTTTAATATTTCATTTATAAATTAAATTCATTGTATTAGGTAATAAAATTAACAATCAAATTACTCTCAGCAATGTCTTTTATGATCTTGTCTACTTGTAGCTACATGAATTTTCCTTGGTGTTACTGCCACCGTCACCGTTTGAGATTTTCCTTTTTAAAAAAATGTATCCTATTTAAATACATTTATAGCACTGGAATTTTCTGGTTGTCTTATCAGAAATACTTTTCAGTCTTAAATATCAGAAATACTTATCAGCACTAGATCTGTTTATTTCTTCATTTTTAATCCAACTAGATGTTCTGCCGGCGTGTTTCAGCCGCCCGTAATTACAAGGTAATTAGTCCAGGAAGACACACACCATACGATAAAAGGAAAACCCAAAAGTTATTATAAACAGAAAAACAGAAACAGCTCCCTTTTTAAATGTCAAAGGGAATTTCTGGTACACACAAGGCACAGGTGAAATGCAATCCAATTGCTCACCCAATAACTGGGAAATTGAGTCCAATTCTAAAGTCCAGAGAGTCCACACACACAATCCTGAACAGCAAAAAACCACAATCTTGACTAAACCATGAATCAGATAAATTGCCATGAGGCTAACACACCAGGCTGCACTTTTATCTGTAGCACTAATTACAGCAGCCCCACCCAACCACAGGTGGCCTAATTTTCTCTTGTAATAATCCTTCAGTTGTTGTCTCCTATGCATCACTCTACGCATACATCATTAATTCTTGTTCAGAATCCAGGGATGATACAGATGATTGATCTCCTCCTGGGCTGTCTGCCAAACTCCCCTCTTCCCTGTCACTCACGCTTCCTTGGTCAGAGGAGACAGATTCTCCTGGAAGCAAAACAGGCCTGCGGCATGTGGATGTCTCCCTCACATCCACCTCCACATTGCTTGGGGCAGGAGCAGGGCCAGAGCTAACCACAACACTAGAGTCCCGTAGGTGCTGCTACCGTAGATGACAAAACAAATAAGGGGAAAGGCGAGTCAGATATAATCTCACATATAAAATGCTCCAGCACTTCCTCTTTACTCTTCTAGACACCTTTGAAATAGAGAAGCAAAAATTCGCCTTTGCCCAACTCCTTAACTCAATCCTAAAACTTCAAGGTCGCAGCTTATATAACATGTATGATTTATAGATGATTTACTCCCATAATTGCTCTTCTCTGGAACTCTGGTTGGTACAACAATAAATCAAGCAAGTTCATTTTTGCCAGTATAATCACTGTAATAAAACAGGAATTTGTGTACATAGTCAAATTCTGTCTTCTATGCAAGGAAAAGTATAGGAGCCTGATTTCATTCTCCCTTCATTTGGTCCTCCTTGGTTCCTCTCCCTCCCCCCCCTCTCTCTGTGTGTGTGTCTCTCTCTCTGTCTGTCTCTCTTTCTCTCTCTCTAATATCTAAATATCAACCATATTTCCTGCGAAAAAAGACAGGATCTTATATTTTTTGAACCCTGAAATATGGCTTAGACCTTATTATTGGGGGTGCTTATTATTTTGGAGGTGCAGTAGGCAGCGAGCATGGGACTGGATGTCTCATTGTTGCCACCTCCCTGTTCCTAGTGCCTCATGGACCAGGACTGTGCAAGCCTTCTGGTGCCATCGCGCGCATTGCTGCTGGGACAGCATATCTTGGGGTCCTGCTGCTGTTTGGGCATGCAACGGCACAGGCCTCGTAGAGTCCTGCTCCACAAGGCAGTGGCGGTGGTGTGATGAGTCTCACAGGGACTCATTTCTGGCATTCTGGGATATGTTGGGTCGCGAGACATGCAGAGAGAGAGAGAGAGAGGAAGAGAGAGCAAGCGAGAGGCAGATATGCGCACACCCCGTGGGACTGGCTTGGCTCTTCTGGGCTGCCTCCAGCAATGTTTTATAACGCGCTCCTGCCTGTCAGGAGACGGCAAGGCAGGGATCGATGCTCGCCTCCTCTTCCTTGCAGGCGGGAGCATGTTTCAAATTGCCATAGGCAGAGCCCAGAGGAGCTGAGCTAGTCCTGCTGGGTATGCATGCAACCACCTCTAGAAACATAGTAACATAGAAGACTGACAGCAGAAAAAGACCTCATGGTCCATCTAGTCTGCCCTTATACTATTTCCTGTATTTTTATCTTACAATGGATATATGTTTATCCGAGGCATGTTTAAATTCAGTTACTGTGGATTTGCCAACCACGTCTGCTGGAAGTTTGTTCCAAGGATCTACTACTCTTTCAGTGAAATAATATTTTCTCACGTTGCTTTTGATCTTTCCCCCAACTAACTTCAGATTGTGTCCCCTTGTTCTTGTGTTCACTTTCCTATTAAAAACACTTCCCTCCTGAACCTTATTTAACCCTTTAAGATATTTAAATGTTTTGATCATGTCCCCCCCTTTTTCTTCTGTCCTCCAGACTATACAGATTGAGTTCATTAAGTCTTTCCTGATACGTTTTATGCTTAAGACCTTCCACCATTCTTGTAGCCTGTCTTTGGACTGGTTCAATTTTGTCAATATCTTTTTGTAGGTGAGGTCTCCAGAGCCGAACACAGTATTCCAAATGTGGTCTCACCAGCGCTCTATATAGCGGGATCAGAATCTCCCTCTTCCTGCTTGTTATACCTCTAGCTATGCAGCCAAGCATCCTACTTGCTTTTCCTACCGCCCGACCACACTGCTCACCCATTTTGAGACTGTCAGAAATCACTACCTCTCGTTGGCTCTCGCTCCTGCTCTCCTGGCATGTCCTCCCGCTTTCCCTGGAAAGTAGTTTGGAGGTGCTTATTTGGGGGGGCGGGGGGGGGCTGTTTTAGCGTATGCGCTGAAAAGCCTGATTGGCCTTATTATAGGGACATGTCTTATTTTCGGGGAAAGTAAGAAGAAGTGGGGAGAAAATGTCCAGTTTCTAAATTCCCCCACCCACCTCAGATAAGCAAAGCAAAGCAAAGCAAAAAATAATCATAAATGTAGAGGGAAATAAAGGACCATCTAGACCAGGGGTGGGCAATTAATTTTGCCATGGGGCCGCATGAGAAATTGGGATGGTTTTAGAGGGCCGGATTAATATAATTAACTCAGTTCTACCCAATACTGTATATTATTGGGTAGAACTGAGTTAATTATATTATAATTACCGTATATACTCGAGTATAAGCCGAGTTTTTCAGCCCCAAAAATGGGCTGAAAAACCCGACCTCGGCTTATACTCGGGTCACCACAAGAGGGCGCCGGGTGACCACAAGAGGGCGCACCGCGGGAGCCCGGCAGCTGCAAAACACACGCGAGGGGCGAATCGGGGAAACTGCCAGGAGAAAACTCAACCCCTGTAAACCACAAGATTCCTCGAACTTTTATTTTTTTAAAAATGCCGCCCGCCTCAGAGTAAACGCCCCGCGCGTATAATTAAGTGACTGGGGTTTTTTTCATGCGTCAAGAGGAAAGAATTAAAAACCTCGGGAAATAGAGCGCCCTGCTTGTAACCGCCACTAAAACACACAACCTCCACCCACCCCCACTTCGCCAGCCGCCACACCTTCGGTGCAGTCCGGATAGAAGTGCGGGGCCACATCTTCTCTCCACCCCACCCACCCCCACCCAATATCCAAACTCTGTAGTGTTCAGGAGGACGGAAAGATGCTTTTTGGGGCGGAGCACGCCAGTCTCTCTCCGCGCTCCCGTCTAGTGCACATCACCCCCGGGGAGGGCGGGATTGACTCTCCGGCAAACGGTCCGAGCATCCCCCTCCACACCCGTGCATCTGGAGTAAGGCGGCGTCTTTTAACACACACCCCTTCAGCCATGCTCGCAAAGCCACCCATCCTCCTCCTCCTCCATCCCTCGCCGGGGGGAGACTCCCCTCCTCCGCCCCTTCTCTGACCTTGTAATCCTCGTGGCCGAGGTTTTGCAGGCGCTGTTTGCCTGAGGGGGGCCGGATTTCCATGCCGCCGGCCGGGGGCTCCTTCGGGGTTGCCTCCGCCGGAGAGTGCTGTTGCTGGGGCTCCTGGTGGTCCCGAGATGGGGCGCGGCAGGCTCCGCGCTGCCCCACGCTGAGCGCCCTCCACGTTGCAGAACATCCCGCCATACTTCTGGCGGGGCACTTGGTCGGCGGTGCCCGGGCGCGCCAGGTAGACGGGCAGATCTTCCTCCCCCGCCGCCGCGGGATCCGGCCGCTCCCGGCCTCTCCGCCCGCTGTGAGAAGACATGGCCGGGAGTCACTGGGGTAAGTCAAGCCGGCGACTCCGTCTGCGAGGCAGAGAAAGAAGGGCGGACGGGCGGGAGACTTCCTGGGCGCCGCTGGCTCGGCTCAGGCGCGGAGTGACTGATGACTGAGAGAGAGAGAAAAGGAGCGCTCTCTCTCCCTCCCTCCCAGGGTTTTAGCTTGGTTGCTGATTGAACTACTTTTTTTACTTTTTAATTTATTTAATTTTATTTAATTTATTGTAAATATCAGATTGCTTTTATTTACCCACTTTGAAATAAATATTGTTTACCCTCTTTAAAATAAATATTCTAAAACATTTAATTAATGTAATTTTATTGGTTTCCATTTTTATAAGTTACCAGTAACCACTGCATTTTCTAACCTCGGCTTATACTCGGGTCAATAAGTTTTCCCAGTTTTTGTGCCAAAAAATGGTGCCTCGGCTTATACTCGGGTCGGCTTATACTCGAGTATATACGGTATAAATTAATTGCCCACCCCTTCCTTCCTTCCTTCCTTCCTTCCTTCCTTCCTTCCTTCCTTCCTTCCTTCCTTCCTTCCTTCTTCTCTCCATTTCTCCTTCCTTCCTTCCTTCCTTCCTTCCTTCCTTCCTTCCTTCCTTCCTTCCTTGTTCCCTCCATTTCTCCTTCCTCCCTCCCTCCATTTCTCCTTCCTTCTTTCCTCCCTCCATTTCTTCTTCCTTCCTTCCTTCTTCTCTCCATTTCTCCTTCATTCCTTCCTCCTTTCCTCCCTCCCCCCCTTCCTTCCTACCCCTGGGCCGCACTTTGCCCAGGTCTGATCTAGACTGCTGTTTCTCAACCTCTGAGGCCGAAAAGTATTGATCCCGCTTGTATTTCCTTCTCGTCACAATATCAGGCATTTTATTTATTTATTTATTTATTAGATTTGTATGCCACCCCTCTCCGTAGACTTGGGGCAACAACAATAGAAAACAGTTCATAACAAATCTAATAATTTAACGATTAAAAAAGAAAACATTAAAACCCCGTTATTGAAGCAGACATACACACAGACATACTATACTTAAATTGTATAGGCCCCGGGGAGATGTCTCAATTCTCCCATGCCTGACGGAAAAGGTGGATTTTAAGGAGTTTACGAAAGGCAGGGAGGATGGGGGCAGTTCTAATCTCCGGGGGGAGCTGGTTCCAGAGAGTCGGGGCCGCCACAGAGAAGGCTCTTCCCCTGGGTCCCGCCAAACGACATTGTTTAGTCAACAGGACCCGGAGAAGGCCAATTCTGTGGGACCTAATCGGTTGCTGGGATTCGTGCGGCAGAAGATGGTCCTGGAGATATTCTGGTCCGATGCCATTAAGGGCTTTATAGGTCATAACCAACACTTTGAATTGTGACCGGAAATTGATTGGCAACCAATGCAGACTGCGGAGTGTTGGTGTAACATGGGCATACCTAGGGCAGCCCATGATTGCTCTCGCAGCTGCATTCTGCACGATCTGAAGTTTCCGAACACTTTTCAAAGGTAGCCCGCATGCACACGTACATGTCTTTCAATTCTATTTTTTTTAAAAAAGGTCAAAAATGAAGTTGTTTTCCATACTTCAGGCAGAATAATTTTTGTTCCTGGTGAGAAATGTCTTGCTCGTGGGCTACAACACTGCACTTTGAAGTAAGGAAGTTACAGTACTGTTATTTGTTCCAAGAAGGAACACGGGAGTGGTGTAATTTTTGCAGTGATCTTGCAAACCCATGGGGTGCTGGAATGCAATGGGGTGGAGGAAGAAAGTTTGGGGATGTTGTTGATAGAAAAATGGGCAAAGATTCCTGTTTGCAAGGCAGCTGACTCCTCAGAGAGAGAGAGAGAGCTCCAGTTGTGTTATTGTCATCATCATTCCAATACAGTAAATACAACGAAAGCGGCACCACACACAGTGTTATCACTTTTCCAGCTGTTCTGAAGAAAAGGAAAAAGCCAATGCCTTTTTTCCTAGCTTTTGGCCACAGCTGGAGAATTTAGCTGATCTTTTAACAAGGAACAACCACATTATCACTTTTATTTGAAAAAATATATTGACAATGGCACTTCCATCCCTATTTTTTTGACTCTACCCGAACCTTCCTCTGGGGGACTGCCCTCTTTCCTTTCACCTTAACTTTTCAATCTACTGCCAGAGAACAATGCTTTGGCTTTCAAAATATTACAAAAATAGTTCTTTATCTGTCTCTACAGCAGCTGCAACTATCTTTGCTTAAGGTAATATTTCTCAACCTCAGAAACTTTGAGATCTGTCGAGATCCCCAATTCTTAAAGATACTAAGGTTGAGATACATTTGTCTAAAACAGTGATGGTGAACCTATGGCACGGGTGCCACAGGTGGCGCCCGGAGCCATATCTGCGGGCACGCGAGCTGTTGCCTTAGCTCAGCTCCAACATGCATGTGTGTGTTGGCCAGCTAATATTTGGCTCACACAGACACTCTGGGAGGGCGTTTTTGGCTTCCAGAGAGCCTCCAGGGAAGTTTTTACCTTCCCCCAACTCCAGGGAAGCTTTTGGAGCCTGGGGAGGGTGAAACACTAGCCTACTGGGCCCATCAGAAGTTGTGAAACAGGTGGTTTTCGGCCTCCAGGGGGCAGGAGAAGCTGCTTTTGCCCTCCCCAGACATTGAATTATGGGTGTGGCCACTCACGCATGCCCGATAGTGTGCACACACGCTCTTTCGGCACCTGAGGAAAAAAAGGTTCGCCATCACTGGTCTAAACCAAGGATGTCAAACTTGATTTAATTGAGGGCCACATCAGGGTTGTGTTTGACCTCAGAAGGCAGGAATGAATATGGCCAGCTCAGTGTTACTTGTGTCGGGAGCACCTGTAGTAGCCCAGGCGCTCTGCCAGACAAAATGAACTTCCAAGCTCTATTCGCCACCAGAGGCACCATGGCCCAGTCTTTTGCTATTTCCAGATAGATAGATAGATAGATAGATAGATAGATAGATAGATAGATAGATAGATAGATAGATAGATAGATAGATGTTTATTGTTCAGATGCTCTATTATGGATGGTGGCTGATCCATTAGTTGATTCTGCCTTTCCTTTTTTAAAAAGTGGACTCCTTGATGCTTTCATCACAGTATTAAAACTTAAAACCAATACAATTGTTTAAAAGATTAACCTAAAAACAAAACAACAAGAGTAAAAGGGCCATTAAGATTGGAAAAAGTTAGAAGTGCACATTGATTCACAAGAATTTATCCTAATTTTTTGGTCCTTCATTTTTCCTTATCCTTCAAAAAGTGGACCAAGGAGGAAAAGAAATTAGGTGACACCACACTATGTATTTTGTTTGTTGCAGGGAGGGGGCAAGAATTAGATGCAGGGATTTGGAATTTATACAAGAGTACCTTATGAAATGTATCTGGTCAACCTGTTTCATGGATTGTAGTCAAACCTGCTTCACCAACTGTCTCTATTCCACAGCCAGGCAACACAATCTCATGATGCTGGATGGTTTCACAATGTACTTACTATCTTCAGCGGGAGACATCCTCAACCAGGCCCATGCTGAGATCTATCAGGATATGAGCCAACCTTTATGCCATTACTTCATCTCTTCCTCCCATAATACCTACCTAACAGACAGTCAGATTGGAGGGGCCAGTAGCACTGAGGCATATGTTCGGTAAGAGGTTTTAATGACCCAGCTATGAACAGCTATAGCCAGTGTGGGTCAAATTGAAGGACCCAATAGAAAGGGAGGTAGCAGAGTAGGTATTGTTCACAGAACATAAGAAGAGCCTTGCTGAATCAGGCCAAAGCCCATCGAGTCCAGCATTCTGTGTCACAGAGTGGCCCACCAATTGTCCATGGGGATCTTGAGCAGAAAGAGAAGGCAAAACCATCCTTTTCCCTTGACCCCCAACAAATGGTACCCAAGGGAATCCTGCCTACCTCAACCAACATAAGGGCGGCACTTGGAAATCCACAAACATCTATTTGAAAACAAGTCAGAATGTCAGATATTTGGGGGTAGAGGTGGGGATGAAGATTCTATCATATCCTGAGAATTTGTAACCACCAGTAGTGGGTTTCACATTATGTTACTATCGGTTCATCGTGCATACATTCTCATTTTGTATGTCTACACATTTATTTATTTATTAGATTTGTATGCCACCCCTCTCCATAGACTCGGGGCGGCTCACTACAGCAATAGAACAATTCATAACAAATCTAATAATTTAAAAACATTTAAAAAACCCCATTATTAATCAGACATACATACAAACATACCATACATAAATTGTATAGGCCCGGGGGAGATATCTCAATTCCCCCATCCTGGTGGCAAAGGTGGGTTTTAAGGAATTTATGGAAGGCAAGGAGGGTGGGGGCAGTTCTAATCTCCGGGGGGAGCTGGTTCCAATTCATGCATGTGCCTGGCCTCAAAAATGTGCCTAAATAGGATGGCATAGAGTTGGGGTAGGTGGGCGGGCCCATCCCCAATTTCTACTACCAGTTCGGGTGAACCAATCCGAACTGGCCGAATACTACCTCTGGTAATCACCTCTTGTGAGTTTTTATCTATGATTCATGGAAACTGAAAGGGAGCTGGTTGAGCAATAAATTAGGAGAGGATAACCAGTTAAAGGGAATGGGTATTGTTTGAACAGAACAAGAGGAACAAGGCCAAGGCAAGATGACAGAAAGGTACAATTAGACTGGTACCTGGGGAGGGATTGCCCTTTCTACGTGTTTATTCACTTTTCTAGCATCAGGTGGTTCCATTAATTAGGTAGCATGTAAACTTATTATTCATGTTCATATGATAACAATTATCTCCAACAATGATTTAGGGGCCATTTTGAACAAGATGTAGTGAATAGCAGATATGATCAGCAGATACTATTTGCAATTCTTATGAACTGAAGGAAATATTTAGGAACTCTCTGGGAGTTATGATATCAAATCCAATCATTTGATTCCTTGAGACAGCCAGAGAAGATATTCAATTTGGCCAGTTCAACAGGCGAATCAGAATACATATTAGTAGCAATAGAAAGTCCAATGGCTTACGTAATGTATAAAATAAAAATGAAACCATTTATTTTACATCACCCGCCCAGTCTGACTACATTTCCTGTCCTTGATCCTCATTTGTGTGATCTGGCATATAATCTTTGTTTTATGAATATTTCATAAACTACAACTTCTATATTAATTGGTTTGATTAGGCTACCCAGCATAGCCCATTGCTTTTCCTAGGCTTATATCTATTTATATAACTTTAGGTGTGAGTGTCTATTGAATTTCAATAGCGCATATAGTTTCGCATAATCTAGATTTTGTATTTGTATTTGTATTTATTACATTTGTATGCCGCCCCTCTCCGAAGACTCGGGACGGCTAACAACAATATAAAAAGACAATGTAAACAAATCTAATATTAAAACAATCTAAAAAACCCCAATTTAAAGAACCATTCATACATACAAGCATACCATGTATAAATTCTATAAGCCTAGGGGGAAGGGAAATTTCAATTCCCCCATGCCTGATGACAGAGGTGGGTTTTAAGGAGCTTGCGAAAGCCAAGGAGGGTGGGGGAAACTCTGATATCTGGGGGGAGCTGGTTCCAGAGGGTCGGGGCCGCCACAGAGAAGGCTCTTCTTCTGGGTCCCGCCAAACGACATTGCTTAGATTTGCTTCAGAAGCTTTAGAGAAGTATCCTGATCACATCTTGAGTGCTAGAATGAAAACAATAAAATCGACTATCTTTTGCCCCTATCCATTTGCAGTTGCATTTCTGAAGTGCAAAATCTACTTCTTTATACTTTCCCCCTCCCATTGGCAGGGCATTGATGAAGGGGTGCCGTTGCGTGGAGCTGGATTGCTGGGAAGGTTCTAATGGAGACCCCATCATCTACCATGGCCATACTCTTACCTCCAAGATCCTCTTTCGGGATGTCATTGAAAGCATACGGGACCACGCCTTCAAGGTAGATTAACCTACAGTGCATAAAAGATTTATACAGTACTTGACTTTCTTTTTTACTACAATTTAATGTCAGGCTAAAAAAGCCAAAACCACGTAGATGTTTTATTGTTCATCACCTATAATTGCAGGAACATTAAATAGTCAAGATGTTTTCAAAATAAAACTTTACTTTAGAACCATCCAGAATAAGGACAGTACACTTGGTTCTCATCATATATTTTCAAAGGTAATATGCATTTCAATAGTTGCTTAGTTTTGTTTTCTCACTGTTGAGACATAACAAGGAAATATTTATGTACCGTTACCGTATTTTTGGAGTATGTAACATACACATTTTTCCTCCTGAAAGAGCCTTAAAATTTGGGTGCGTAATATATTTTTTAATAAGGGCTTTTAATAATTTAAATATTAGATTTGCTTTATGCTGTTTCTTCTTATTGTTGTTAGCCGCCCTGAGTCTATGGAGAGGGGCGGCATACAAATCTAATAAACAAACAAACAAACAAAACAAACAAACAAATAAATAAATAAATAATAAATAAAATAATAAATAAATAAATAAATAACCCAAATGTAGCTTTTCCATAGCTTTTTTTCCAGCCATGATGAGGCGCTAATGATCTTCCCATCTCTTCCCAGCTTGCAGGCTTTTTTCTTTGCTACTCCCTAAAAAGAAGGGTTTTTTTCAGCCCTACCCTAAGTCTTTGCAGGCTTTTTTTTTCATTGCTACTCCCTCCAAAGAAGGTTTTTTAAGCACTAACTAGAGGATAAAATAATGTGCTAAAGCTGACTAACCAGATGAATATCTATCTGGTAGGCAGATCCCCCGCCCCCGTTTTCCGCCGCCAAACCTAAGGTGCGTCTCATACTGAAAAATATGGTATTTGTATTTTATATTGCTTTTA
The DNA here is from genome assembly GCF_031021105.1 of Erythrolamprus reginae. Taxonomy (NCBI): domain Eukaryota; kingdom Metazoa; phylum Chordata; class Lepidosauria; order Squamata; family Dipsadidae; genus Erythrolamprus; species Erythrolamprus reginae. The sequence continues at coordinate 100,295,119 of NC_091963.1, read as the reverse complement.
AAACCATAGTTCTGCAACTCACAAGAAAAAAGAAAAGATCTATACAAAATTATATCCAAAAGTTGTCTCTGAAGTAACGGGGGTGGGTGGGGGGAAGTTGGTACGAACAATACTTGAAAAAGCTGCTACAGAGAAATGATACCTTACAATCCTACTTTATATCCCCAGCACTCTTCCTATCCTGTGATTCTTTCTCTGGAAAACCACTGTGGCCCAGAGCAGCAGTCTATTATGGCCCATCACCTGAAAACTATCCTAGGGGACATGCTGTTGATCCAGCCCCTGGATGGAGATTTGTCCAAGCAACTGCCATCACCAGAGGTAATATAGCCAAAATATATATTTTTCATTATATAATTAGCCAGCATCGTATAAGTGGGTGATCAATGTCTTTCCTAGTAGTCTACAGGCTATGCAAACCTCACTGAGAACCATCAAGAGAATTTGATTTAATAATAGAATCTTTCTAGGCTTTAGAATTAAAAGCAGGAATTCAACAGATGGTCATTGCTTTGCAGCCATTGTCCGATTTGTATTTGTAGAGTGTCACTCTCCCAGAAATTTGAGCGATTAAGAATTGCACCAAGTCATATCGATAAAAGATCACAATCAAACCAGAACTGTTCCTTTTAGGCATTTTCAGACAGAAAATAAACAAAGAAGACAGATACCTTATTATTCAAATACTGACGGCCGCCAGACTAACATACGCACAACGATGGAAAAAAGAAAATACTCCGACAAACTTAACCATTATTAGTAAAATCATGGAATGCGCCGAATTATCAAAAATAACAATGGAAATACAAAATAAAAACGATTCTGAGTTCTACAGGCTTGGGAGAAGTGGTGCAGATGGCTATCTAATCTTAAAAACAACAAAATAGAAACCAATTAAAACTACTTATCTTAAACCAAGAGAAAAATATACACAACAGAAATTCCGACTACAACTGAAACACAATTTCTGTCTGAGTTTAATTCAACTGATAACTATTGACAATATGTTAACAATATAACTCACCAATATCTCTTAATCACAAAACTAATAAACATAACCAAAACTTAGTTGTCACAATGTATACTCCTGCTATCTTGCAGGTACTACCCCCTTTTTTCATCTAAAATCTTTACTATATTACCTATCTACTAATACATACATCAAAGCACTACTTTATTCTTAAACTACTATACTTCATAGATATAAGACTATGTAAATACGAATACTGAATATAATACAAATATCTATAGATAAATGGTTGAAATGAATATGCAACAATATATATATGTTATTATGTAAAAGGATTTCTTGCCTCACACCCCTCCTATTTTTCTTTTTGTATTCCATATATATATATTTTAAATTGTACTTTACCAGCTTCTGCCATTTGCAGTAATTGCACTGTTTTAAATGATTATTTTTATGGGGTTTTTTTAGTTCCTTTTATTATTATTTTGGTATTCAAAAATCATTTTGGTATTCAAAATGATTTTTGATGTTCTTGACTGTCTTACAATATCACACTTGAAATAGTGTTTTGTGGTGGGATTATATAACAAATAATAAACAGTTTGGTCTAGTGCTATGATGGCAAACCTGTAGCACGGGTGCCAGAGGTGACACGCAGAGCCGTATTTGAGGGCATGCGAAGTGTTGTCCTGTTTCGACTCTAGCACACATATTCGCCTGGCCAGCTGATTTTTGGCCTTCCGGAAGCCGAGCGAAGGCCATTTTTGCTTTCTCCAGGTTTCAGAAAAGCCTCTTGAAGCCTGGGGAAGGCAAAAAACAGCACAGCAGGCCGATTGAAACTTCAGATACAAACTTCCAGTAGGCCTGTTGGGCCTCTTTTTACCATCCATAGGCTCCGGAGGCTTTAATGAGGTCTACACGCATGCGCGGGGTATGTGTGCTTGCATATATGGGGGGAGGACATTGCATTATGAGTGTGGGCACGCATGTATGTGCTGTCGCGGGCCCTTTTGGCACCCGAGCAAAAAAGGTTTGCCATTACTGGTCTGGTGGTCAGCCTAGAAAATGGGAGAGTGAGAATTCAGTGCTATGACTTTGAGCCAATCAGCCCCAACTCAGCTCACAAGCTTTGTTGTTGTTGGGAAAATTGGAAGAGGAAATTTTGTTGAATATGTTTATTGCCTTGAGCTATTTGTAAAAATAATAAAAGTGGGATATAAATAAAATAAATATTTAATTTTTCATGCCATATTGGTACTTTACAAAAATCTTAAACGTTTGTCAAATTTAATTTGAAGAATAAGAGCACCGCGAGCTATACCTTTGCTGATTTGAGGATATAGGAGATTACAATCCTCCCCATCCCCGGATCCAGCTAATTAAGATCATTAGGAAAGATTTATTGTAGAGCTAAGTTTATTGATTTTTCTTTCCCAAACCTTACAGGAATTGAAGGGGAAGATATTAGTGAAAGGGAAAAAGCTATCGGAGAACAAGACTGATCCTAGAGTTTACTTGATCTCCAGTCGTGAGGAAGAAATGCAGGAAGAAGAAGAAGACCAGAGGGTGAGGTTTAGATCCATGTTTCTGAAGGAGTGATTAAGAGAGTATTAGGGAAACCTCTACGGTGGGCACTCTGTAACAACCCTGATAACCCTGATAACCCTGATAAGACGGAGTGGCTGTGGGTTTTGCCTCCCAAGGACAATTCCATCTGTCTGTCCATCACCCTGGGGGAGGAATTATTGACCCCGTCAGAGAGGGTCCGCAACTTGGGCGTCCTCCTCGATCCACAGCTCACATTAGAGAAACATCTTTCAGCTGTGGCAAGGGGGGCGTTTGCCCAGGTTCGCCTGGTGCACCAATTGCAGTCCTATTTGGAGCGGGAGTCACTGCTCACAGTCACTCATGCCCTCATCACCTCGAGGCTCGACTACTGTAATGCTCTCTACATGGGGCTACCTTTGAAGAGTGTTCAGAAACTTCAGATCGTGCAGAATGCAGCTGCGAGAGCAATCATGGGCTTTCCCAAATATGCCCATGTTACTCCAACACTCTGCAGTCTGCATTGGTTGCCGATCAGTTTCCGGTCACAATTCAAAGTGTTGGTTATGACCTATAAAGCCTTTCATGGCACTGGACCAGGATATCTGCGAGACCGCCTTCTGCCGCATGAATCTCAGCAGCCGGTTAGGTCCCACAGAGTTGGTCTTCTCCGGGTCCCGTCGACCAAACAATGTCGTCTGGCGGGACCCAGGGGAAGAGCCTTCTCTGTGGCGGCTCCGACCCTCTGGAATCAGCTCCCTCCAGAGATTAGAACTGCCCCTACCCTCCTTGCCTTTCGTAAACTCCTTAAAACCCATCTCTGTCGTGGGAATCAGCTCCCTCCAGAGATTAGAACTGCCCCTACCCTCCTTGCCTTTCATAAACTCCTTAAAACCCACCTCTGTCGTCAAGCGTGGGGGAACTGAGACATCTTCCCCTGCCTATGTAGTTTTTGTGCATGATATGACTGTATGTATGTTTTTTATATTGGGGTTCCTTGCTTTTAGATTTTTAAATGTACAATTGTTATTTTAGATTCTAATTATTATATTTGTCATTATATATTGTTTTTATCACTGTTGTTAGCCGGTCCGAGTCTGCGGAGAGGGGCAGCATACAAATCTAATAAATAAATAAACAAACCAATACAATTGAGTGTCAAGAATGCAGCTGAAGTAGCTCTGCTGAAAACAGGGTGCAAGTAGGGCTTGTCTCTGGGTCCCAAGACAAGCTTCTCAGATGGGGCAAACTTTAAGTTTATGTCAACTTCTTTGTTTACAGCCAACCGTTATCTGAATTTTTGTAGCCCAGATATTGTTGTATAGGCAACAAGCCCATGCCTTTAAGATCTAAGGTCACTGTCTTCTTGCATTTGCTATATTTATGCTACTGACAAAGAAAAGGGAGGATACAAAAGTGCTAAATATTTTTAGTGGAAATTTGCAAACATCTTTTTCCACCTCCCCCACCCCCCAAAAAAGGCCAGTAAAAATCAAGCATGATTTATGGCCAGAGCGTGATTAGGAATGAAAAGCTCAATATTGGGTAGGATAGAAAGGAAAAGAAATCAAGTTGGAGTTCTTAACGGAGCATTGAAACAACTTAGACATTTCACTCTTGTTGCTTCACAAGAGTTTATGCCATCAGAGGAGAGCATCATTTCTTCTGAATTAAAATGTAAGATTGGGCCTTCTGTTGTCAGAAGTTTCCTTTAAAAGTGTCAGAGCAGAATCTAAATAGGGTGATCAGCTGCAAACCAAAAGACAACCGTTATCATCTAAGGTTAGACAGCCTCTGTATATCTTTTTAGACATTTAAAGTATTCTTAGGAGTTTGCTGTAATTCAAAGGTCTTTGTTTTCTTAACACAGACTAGCAAGCACATCAGTTCCTATGATTCTTAGGAGTGTTTGTATATTTAGGACAGTATGTACCTATGGTGGGTAAACTTTAAAAAAAGAATGTACAGTGGTACCTCTACTTAAGAACTTAATTCGCTGCGTGATCAGATTCTTAAGTAGAAAAGTTTGCCTTTCTGTGCCCAAACGCTCTGGGAGGCAACCTCGTGTTGGGTGTGTGGGAGACAGCGTGAGGGAGTCACCACAGCGAAGTGGTTTATTCCCTCTCCAAGCGCCCAAAGAAAGGAAAACGCTCCGTTTGCTCTGGGCTGCCCAGAGTGAAGGGAGCATTTCTTTTCTCGGGGGTGGCAGAGGTTTATTCCTCCTCCAAGCACCCAGAGAAAGGAAAATGCTTTGTTCACTCTGGACTGCCAAAGTCTCCTTAAGCACCAAAAGGCTCCTCTGGCTGCCCAGAAAAGCCTGAGATGGCCGAGATTAAAGGAGGAATGGCAGGAAACTGGCCGAGCCTTCGTGCCACTCTCAAATTTCCTGGGAAATTTTTCCAGGCTCGTGTTCTTAAGTAGAAAATGGTTATTGAGAAGAGGCAAAAAAATCTTGAACACCCAGTTTTTATCTAGAAAAGTTCTTAAGTAGAGACGTTCTTAAGTAGAGGTACCACTGTATATGTATATTTACAATAATGAGCTGACTGGCAGAAGTCAATCTTTTTTTCATACAATGCCTAGGTTGGTTTTTTTAATGTAATGCTGAAGATGTGACTGAATAAAGAGCAAAAATGATTATTAGACAAGTGGATAGAGAATACATCTAATAAGAAAGTATTAAATTTTGATAGCTTTATGGAAGAAAGGTCAGAGGTTGAAGTTCTGTTAATAAAATAGCCTGGGAATAGACAGTAATGCTGTCAGGATTCCACATAGCATCCGAAATTAAATCAGAGTCCGAGGCACAGCATTCCTCAAAGTTCCCATTTATTAAGAGCCATGTTGGCACATCTGTGAGAAACCCAAATCTGAAGTTACAAGGGATTGTCCACCCAGGTTAAAGTTCATTTCCGTGTTCTCACCCCCACAAGTTCATCATGTGGACTAGTCTTCTTCTGCCAACATGTCCGTTACTCCCATCAGCTTCCGGGGAGTTAATGAACAAAGGATGACCTTGACAATCTAGAAGGGATTTAGCATTTAGACTTATATACTGCTTCACAGTGTTTTACACCCCTCTCTAAGTGGCTTACAGACAGTAACTATATTTCCCCCAATAATCTGGGTTCCATTTTACCCACCTCGGATGGATGGAAGGTTGAGTGTACCTTGAGCCTACTGAGATTCGATCTACCAAACTGCTGGCAGCCGGTGATCAGCAGAAGTAGCTTGCAGTACTGCACTCTAACCACTGCACCACCGAGGCTCTTTGTTAATTTATTATGGCTACTTCTCTACCTCCTTCATGCAACAACCACTCCCAAATTCTCACAACAAGAATACATTCTAAAGTATAAAGTGTGGCTGGTCAAAGTCTTCAGCCTGACAAATGCCTTCATGCCTTTTACTTGTCTTCCAGAAACATCTGATTGGCCATTGTAGGTAGGAAGTGAGATCCTGGATCATTAGTAAAAATCCAATGAAATTGCTCCCATGTTCTTAAACTCTTCCTTTAAAAAATGCAACTAAATGTATTTGCATACCCAGAGATCTTCTAATTTCTGATTCTTCTTCTTTCTTCAGTTTACATCTTTTCAACAGGAATTCAGACCTACGCAGGTGAGTATTTGTTACTTCTTGGAAGAGATCCCAACCAAGATGGTTTAAGTGTGATGAGCAAACAAGAAATGTAGTCTCTTATCTATTTGTACTCAAATGTTCCCAATTTGAGGATATCGTCTTCATCTTGGTTGATGATTTAAATATTGTGACAAAGCAAGGGAATAAAATGGCCTTCTTTATTTCCTTGAAATCCTTTGTTGATGACCACTCCAAAGGTAGAGGGATCTGTAAAGATCAAAACATAGCTATGCTGAAAGAAAATATCCCAGGGAAAGAGAGGTGCTGTTTTGCCAGGGTTCTACACCCACCCACAAACATAATATCCACAATTGCTTGTAACTGCTTTTCATGATGATTTCATCGCATGCCACTGCGAGAGGATTTGTTGGCAAGGGAAGTTTAACATCCAATTCAGGACCCAGGAATTTCATTATTTGTGCTAAAAGGGGCATACCCACTACTATTATGCTACAATGTCACCATAACAGATAGCTTGGTGTTGGACCCAGAAGTCGTATCATCACAAGAGCTCATATTTGTGGCAAATACATCCTTGCATAATCACTTAATAATGCTGCCACATTTACCAGCCATGTTTCAAGTTGAGCCTTATTTTTAGTGCCTCTGCCATGTAGTTTTCGTGCTGGTTCTACAGAAGTTTTTGTTGCTCAGATTTTTCTGAGATTTTCTGAGACTCCCAGGCATAAAACTCCCAGTCTCCTGTCCAAGTATATTTGGGGCCACTCTGCTTAGGTTTCTGAGTGTTGTCAAAGATCGGCAAAATGCTGCCATCTGCTGAAGCAAATGATTTAGCTAGATCTCCTAATCCCTGAAATATATTTCCTGTACAGAATCCAAGTGGGGAGAGAACTTTCAACTAACAAAGCTTTCAGCTTACAAAACTTTCCTCTCTAGTGAACTGGAAGATATTATAGTCTACTTAACAGTACCGAAGTAGTAGCTATTTGTAAGCCTGAATTAATTTGTTTGCAAAGTAAGATGTGGATTTATAGACTAATTAAATTAAAATTAAATTAATTTTTTTGCACATGGCACTTCTTCCTTGGCCCCAGGCAAAGGATGTAGGGCAGATTTCGCGAGAACTCTCTGATGTGGTTGTATACTGCCGGGCTGTTCCATTCCAAAGCCTGTCGGATGCCCTGCGCCACCAGAAACCAACAGAGATGTCATCATTCAGCGAGCGGAAAGCCAGGAAGTTGATCAAGGATTCAGGTATGGGAGATTAATTTTGGGGGGATACCAAGGACATTGTGATGTCCTGACTTGCTTTGTGGCTCAATCTGGTTCAGTTGGGTGCCTAAAGTACAATTGAGCCTTTTAAGAATACAGTATAACCCTGGATATTACAGTATAACTCTGGATTTGCTTTACAATTGCAACTAGGAATGCTGAAATTGCTGTCATAAATAGTCATGGTTATGTGACAGCTCACCTTATGACTGTGTTGCTTAGCAACAGAATTCCTGGTCCCAATTATTATTGAGTCAACAGTGTGAAACAGCTGCAAAAAAGGCAAACACAATCCTGGGATGTATCAAGAGGAACATAGAATCTCACTCACATGAAGTAATTATTCCTCTCTACAGTACTTTGGTACAACCACATTTGCAATACTGTGTTCAGTTCTGGGGTGCCCAATTTAAAAAGGACATTGATAAACTAGAGCAAGTTCAAAAGAGAATTACAAGGATGGTGAGTGGTCTGGAAACCATGTCCTATGAGGAATGGTTAAAAGATCTAGGGATGTTTAATCTGCAAAGGAGAAGACTAAGAGGAGACTTGATAGCTGTGTACAAATATCTGAAGGGCTGTCACAGAGCAGAGGGATTAACATTGTTCTCATTAGCACATGGAAGGACTAGAAACAATGGAATGAAACTGCAAGGGAATAGATTTAGATTAGATATCAGAAAAAAACTTTCTAATGGTAAGGGTAATAAACCAGTGGAACAGTTTGCTACAGGAGGTGGTGAGCTCGCCTTCACTGGAGGTCTTCAAACAGTCATCTTTCTGGGACGGTTTGATGAATCCTGCATTGAGCAGGGGGTTGGACCCAATGACCCTGGAGGTCCCTTCCAACTCTATGGTTCTATGATTCTATGATACGTGAGGTCTATCTATAGTACTCCATCACTGTCAGGTGCTTAGAAATCAGCAGCAGGACCACTGCCTTTTGCTTCTTTTTTTATCTAAAGCTGGAAGCTTCTTTCCTTTTTGCAGGAAACTTTTTTGTCCGATACAACACCCGGCATCTCAGCCGTATCTACCCACTGGGTCTGAAGATGAACTCCTCCAACTACAACCCTCAGGAGATGTGGAATGTTGGCTGCCAGATTGGTAAGAACAATAGGAGTAATGCATGCCGTGGATTTCATTCCTAGTCACCTCCTCTCTCCCACAGTTCCTCTCTCTCTTGGACTTGCTTTGATTTCACAAGCGAATCATAGATTGGAGGAGCATTACCCACAACCCCAATATCTTTTTTTTAAATATAATTTTAATTGATTTTTAATTTTTTTTTACAAAAAGCAAAAACATAAAATGTACCATCGCCAAACAAGAAAATAAAAATCCCCTTCACCAGGGTAGATTCAATTCTGTATCGTTCGTTTGCTTTATCTCTGGATTACATTGTTCATTCTTTATAAAGTGATTGAATTTTATTTTTTACATTTGCATCGCTTGCTGATATTGCTAATATATAATTCTTAACCTTCTCCCACCGCCTCATTGTTGCTGCTAATTTCTCTTCATTATAGTTGTGTAATCTAATTTCCATAATTTCATAGTGAATATGGTCCACCATGTACCTGCACCAATTTTTTATCGTCCATTTATTATCATCTTTCCACCCAAGCACTATAGTTGCCTGGGCACTTTCTATCGCTGCAGTTTTGATTTCTTCGTATTCTTTTACCTCACTATTTTTTATCAATAATGCTGCTTCCTTGGTTATTTTCCAGTTGCCATTCGTAATTTTATTCACCTCCATTTGTATTTGCTTCCAAAATTTTTGAACTTTATTACATTCCCAAAACATATGCATAAATACTCCTTTTTCCTTACATCCGTGCCAACAATTTCCTTTCCTCGTTTTTTGAAAGCCTGCTAATTGTACTGGTGTATAATACCATTTATGTAATATTTTTCTTCTCATCTCTCTTATTCTTGTGTTTTTAATTCTTTTGATATTTTCAATTATACCCTCCATATCCCATTCATCAATTTCTAACTCATCCTGCCAATATTTCGTCAATCCTTTTACTACTTGTTCCTCTGCTTGTAATAATTCTCTATATATATTACCTGTTTGTGCTTTTATATTCTTACTCTTTTCCCTTAATATCTTTTCTAAATTCGTTTCTTGTCTGATGAATATTTCTTTATTTTCCCTCTTCCCACAACCCCAATATCTGAGCAGGAGAGATGGGTACTCCCCAGCAACTTGGAATTTTCAAACCTACCATTAGTAGTCCTTGTTTTACCCAGAAAAACTAAAGAGGCGGGTTCTTACCCGTTCTAACCAGGTTTTTTTAGAACCATTAGTAACTTGGTGATGATGTCATGGAGCTAGTTCTGCCGGTGTTTCTGTGGATGCTGCCATCTTGAATTTTGCTTCTGCATTAGAGGGTAAGATGTTCCAGAGAGTGAGCGCTGCAGGATCTTCTGGATCCTGTCAGTTTTTTTGAGTGATGAAATCTAAGGTAGATCCTCTTTGTTGGCATGAGTATGCTTCTCCTAGTGGTTCATCAGGTTTATCAGGTAGCCTAGAACTATGGCATTAATAGCTCTAAAGGTCATAGCTAATGCCTTGAGCTGTACTTTGAAGCAGACCAGTAGCCAGCGAAATTCATAGAGGTGCCATATTTTGCACCTGTGCTGCTTAAGTTCTTTTTGAATGTGCCACTATAGAAAGTTTTATAAAACTATATGGTAATATTCCAGTTTTATTATCTGTTTAATCACTTTTCTTTCTATGGTCATATTTCAGTGGCACTGAATTTCCAAACACCAGGTGCTGAGATGGATTTAAATGATGGGCGCTTTTTGGTGAATGGCCGCTGTGGCTATGTGCTGAAACCTGCTTTCTTATGCAATAATCACAGTCATTTTGACCCAAAGGTCCCTATTCATAGGGGTGGTCAGCACCCTGTTGCCCTCACCATCAAGGTATGGGTTGTGTTGTATGTTTTTTTAAATGATGGGTTTTTAAACGACGGATTTCTTTTAATTATTAGATTTGTTACACTGTATATTGTTTTTATTATTGTTGTGAGCCGCCCCAAGTCTACGGATAGGAGTGGCATACAAATCTAATTAAAATAATAATAATAATAATAATAATAATAATAATTATTATTATTATTATTATTATTATTGTAGAATGTAGGATGCCCATATGTTCTTTGAATTGCTTGCTACATGTATTTAGGTGCATATAAATGAAAAATACATGGAATAGTAGACTTAACAAGAAACATTAATGCACAAATCCTATTGCTTGGTTTTAATGTCATGAATATAATTAAATATACCATTTCCTGTTTCTACAGAAACTGACACACACATATCTTTAATATTAAATACTTTTATTTTAAGAGCCAAACATAAAAGAACTTCCAGATCTTTTTATTGTAAAGGATCCTTATTATGTTAATAGAATTTTGGAGGAGAGTACCCAGATGATGCCACCTTTTACTTACAACAATCATTTTCTACTTTATTATAATTTTGAACTAATACATAGATTTGCCTTTAGAAGCTGAAAGCAGCATGCATGGATCTTTACTTCCTTCATTGTACCTCCTAAGTCTGTAAGGCAGTTTGATTGAAAGATACTTAAAATTTTGATTCCCCCCCCCCCCTTCTCCCAAAGGAGAAGAGAGAACTTTAAATATCCTGAGAACTCATGAGAACTACAAATATCCAGGGTTTCTAACTCTTAGGCTGTAAAGTTATTTCAGACCAGTATGGACAATATCCACTGAAATCTCAAGTACTGGAAAAATAATTAAATAGTTTTTATTGTGGTTTACATGTTTTCTGACGTTATATATTCTCATGCAGCCCAGATTTATATATTAAATTAGCATCATTTTCAGAGACTGCAGACCATCTATTTTTCTTGGGTACAGAATTTTAACTTAATGATAGCAGTGAGCAAATAGCCCTGATTAAGGACACATTCAAAAGAGGATGAGGTTTCTGTATTTTGATTAGCTTTATTGAAGAGGGCTTTGTGGCAGATATGTAGCAAGGGCCCCTTCTGAACAATTATAAGCGTAGGAGCCCTCTTCCTTTTCTGTTTGTTTGCATTTGGCCATTCCATCCAAATTAAATGGAAATCAGTTATGATTTTAGGATTGTACCAATTAATATATTGAACCAATTTTGTGTAAATTGTTGCTTTTAAGAGTTGCAAGAGTGCACAGAAATGATTATGATCACACACACCCTTTTCAGGTGATTACAGCTCAGCAACTTCCCAAATTAAATAAAGAGAAGAGTTCTTCTATTGTTGATCCTTTTGTACGGATTGAGATTCATGGAATTCCTGCTGACTGCTGCAAGAAACAAACTGAATACCGGTTAAATAATGGTGAGATAAAGCCTAGGAATGAAAGCGATTTAGGAAAAGCAAGGGTAGAAATTATTGGTGGACCCACCCAGCATGATGAATAGCTATGAATTGTGCAGTTAGTTCATCAGCATTTGATGGACCACTATGTCCTTCCCCCTCCTATTGAACTAGAGGAGAAACAAAGTCACAGTTTGAAGAAAATCCCAGGGTTAGTTCTTAATATTTCCACATAAAAAGGTCTTACAAGAAAAAAGTCTGAAAAAGTCCTCTGGCTATGCTTTTGTTCTTGACCAGTGATTAAAATCATTACCGGACTCTGTAGTATCATCCCCTAACCCCCAACACTTTACCCTTAGACTATCCACAGTTGACCTCTCCAGATTCCTAAGAGGTCAGTAAGGAGCGTACATAAGTACACTAGAGTGCCTTCCGTCCCCTGTCCTATAGTCTCTCCTATATCTCCTATATCTTCTCTACTATATCCTCTATAACCTTCATTGTGTATTATTGTGTATTGGACAAAATAAATAAATAAAATAAAATAAATAACCTAATAACCACAGGGTTGGTATAAGAAGCTGGCTTATTCTGAGTTAGCTTATCCGTACAAATGCTTTTGCCATGATTTCCTCCTATTCTCCCTGCTCTGAAAGGATTATCTTCACGGAATGCCTTGTGCTGACCTAACATACAAAGCACTTCTTCTATACAGGAAGACCTAAATCTGTCTCCAAATTTTCAGTGGGTTGACATTATGCAAGGAGTAAGAGGACCAAGCTTCTTTGTGCTGGGATAACAAAATTGCCTGGGTCTTTCAGATTCTTGATTCATCTTTTTTCTTTCAATAGAAATGGCAAAAAGTTATTGCAGGTACAACTAATATCCACCAAATGCAGTATTTGCATTTATTAAAATCACATCGTCTGTTGAATGCAAGTATCAAAAACAAATTTCACTTGAACAAGCTCAGACCTAACCCAGTTAAGACTGAGTGGCTGTGGGTATTGCCCCGTAAAGACTGTATCGACTGTCAATCCTTGGCTCGCGGGGGGGATAGTGTCCCCCTCAGAACGGGTCTACAATTTGGGTGTCCTCCAAGACCCACAGCTAAGATTAGACCAACATCTAAAAGCTGTGGCTAGGAAGATCTTTGCACTGATTCATCTGGTGCACCTATTTCAACCCTACTTGGATCAGGAGGCTCTCCTTAGTCACTCACGCACGTATCATCTCAGAGTTGGATTATTGCAATGCACTCTACCTGGGGCTACCCCTGAAGTGATTGGAGACTATAATTGGTCCAGAATACAGCTGTGCAAGTGGTTGGGGTGCACCTAAGTATATTCACATTACACCAATCCTCTATGAGATGCATTGGCTTTCTACTGGTTTTATCTTTAAGGTCCTACATGGCTCATGGCCAGATTATCTTCAAGACCACCTCCTACCTCATAGTTTCCAATGACTGGTAAGAATCCAGAGTTGGTTTTCTTCAGGTCCCATCAGCTAAAAAGTGTCGGCTGGTGGGCCTCTAGGGAAGGGCCTTCTCTGTGGCTGCCCAGCTCTCTGGAACCAACTACCCCCTGAGATCTGAACTGCCCCCACTCTATTAGAAAGCATTGAAAACTTGGCTTTACCTGTAGGCTTGGGGCTGTTGATCTCACAATTTGTGAGTTCTGGCCTGAATGCGATTTATTTTCAGTTTTTTCATCTTTTATGATGTTTTAAAAGGTACTCATGCCCTCATCACCTCGAGGCTCGACTACTGTAACGCTCTCTACATGGGGCTACCTTTGAAAAGTGTTCAGAAACTTCAGATCGTGCAGAATGTAGCTGCAAGAGCAATCATGGGCTTTCCCAAATATGCCCATGTTACACCAACACTCCGCAGTCTGCATTGGTTGCCGATCAGTTTCCGGTCACAATTCAAAGTGTTGGTTATGACCTATAAAGCCCTTCATGGCACCAGACCAGATTATCTCAGGGACCGCCTTCTGCTGCACGAATCCCAACGACCAGTTAGGTCCCACAGAGTGGGTCTTCTCCGGGTCCCGTCAACTAAACAATGCTGCTTGGCAGGACCCAGGGGAAGAGCCTTCTCTGTGGCGGCCCCGTCCCTCTGGAACCAACTCCCCCCAGAAATTAGAATTGCCCCCACCCTCCTTGCCTTTCGCAAGCTACTTAAAATCCACCTCTGCCATCAGTCATGGGGGAATTGAGATACTCTTTCCCCCTAGGCCTTTACAATTTTATGCATGGTATGTCTGTATGTATGTTTGGTTTTTATATTAATGGGTTTTTAATCATTTTTAGTATTTGATTATTATTGTACGCTGTCTTATTATTGCTGTTAGCCGCCCCCAGTCTCCGGAGAGGGGCGGCATACAAATCCAATAAATAAAAAAATAAAAAAAATAATTTTCTATATCCTTTTGTAAGCCACCCAGAGTCCTTCAGGAGTTGGGCAGCATAGAAATACAATAAATTAAATTAAATTAAACTTGTATATGAAAATTTATAAATAAGACCATGTAGTGGAGAAAAAGTCAAATTCAAAACTCGGGAAAAAAAACTTTCTGAAAATTTGCTAGATTTAAAGCAATTCTGTTAGTATGGGTTATACTGGAATCTGGCTCTAACAAAGTATCTCCACACTATTTCTTTTTTGAAATTCTACTTGGATTTTCCCTCTGCAGGATTCAACCCATGTTGGAATGAGATATTGATGTTTCAGATACAAGTTCCAGACCTGGCACTGGTGCGCTTTGTAGTAGAGGATTATGATACAACTTCATCCAATGATTTTGTGGGACAGTTTACATTGCCATTGCTCAGCATTAGGGAAGGTGAGTGATTTTCTTCCAGAATCAAGAAAGGTTGAGTAGGGTGTTGTGCACTCTCTAGAAGAACCTAATGATAATCTGCCTAGAAGTAGCAGAAATTCTATATAATTTTAGATTGGTTGGTTTTATGTCTGATTTAATGGACTTTTACATCTGTTGAATTTATCTACCATGTTAAAGTACTAGCCCTGATGGGCTTTATATAGAAGTTTGCCCATAGAACAAGTTTCCTAAGTGAATAATGGCATAAGGACAGAGGATTCAAAGGAATTTCCAGTATTAAACCATTCCAACAATTACATTTCAGACATTTTAGAATCAGAGACTGCATAATTTGCAAATTGCTGCAATTCCCAAAGACATTAGATTAAGATTTATTTAGATTATTATGTGAAATTCTCAGCACTGGCTATGCTGTGTGTTTTGTGTTAGCAAAAACTTCAGAAGAGAAGGATTTAGGGGTAGTGATTGCTGACAGTCTCAAAATGGGTGAGCAGTGTGGTTGGGCAGTTGTAAAAGCAAGTAGGATGCTTGGCTGCATAGCTAGAGGTATAACAAGCAGGAAGAGGGAGATTGTGCTCGCGCTATATAGAGCGCTGGTGAGACCACAATACTGTGTTCAGTTCTACAGACCTCACCTACAAAAAGATATTGACAAAATTGAATGGGTCCAAAGACCGGCTACAAGAATGGTGGAAGGTCTTAAGCATAAAACGTATCAGGAAAGACTTAATGAACTCAATCTGTATAGTCTGGAGGACAGAAGGAAAAGGGGGGACATGATCGAAACATTTAAATATGTTAAAGGGTTAAATAAGGTTCAGGAGGAAAGTATTTTTAATAGGATTGTGTTTAAGTGAACACAAGAACAAGGGGACACAATCTGAAATTAGTTGGGGGAAAGATCAAAAGCAACATGAGAAAATATTATTTTACTAAAAGAGTATTAGATCCTTGGAACAAACTTCCAGCAGACGTGGTTGGTAAATCCACATTAACTGAATTTAAACATGCCTGGGATAAACATATATCCATCCTAAGATAAAATACAGGAAATAGTATAAAGGCAGACTAGATGGACCATGAGGTCTTTTTCTGCTGTCAATCTTTTATGTTTCTAAATTATGAGTTTATATAACAGAAAAGATCACATAGAAGAAATATATGTTAGTTAGTGAGCACCATAGACCTATTCTCAGAGATCTTCCTGTAATTTTCTCTTTAGGCTATCGGCATATCCACTTGCTTTCCAGGGATGGTACATCTCTATCTCCAGCTACACTTTTTGTACATGTTAGATGCAGGAAGATGTGAAAGCTATAATAAAGTTCAATTTGGAAAATGTGAAAGTGGATTGAGAAGGTCCAATCAGCCCACGGAAGAATGGATGAATAGCTATGCTAATTCTGGATGACACCTGCTGTTAAATCAAGTGAGGTCAAAGCCACAAAGAAGAACCAAAGTGTTGTAGCCAGAAGATCCAACCTGACAGAACAGCATGATGTCAATCCTCACTTGAATATTCAAGTTATTTTATTAGGGTCATAATTTAAGATTCTTTGTGCAACTGAAGCTAAGAGCTATGTAACTTAAAAGACTCCTAGAATGCTTTCCTAGACTGGATTTTAATCTTATTATCTTTGCAGTAGTCTGGAAAAAAATACACACTGGGAGAAGGGAATTTTTCGTATTTTCTTTATAAGACAGAAGAAGCCCAATGAAAATATGTTATGATACCTTTCAAATTTGGGCTATGTCCATTGAACTTTGAGGATGTGAGATAGATTGGGTTGTGACCAAGATTAATGAGTGAAGGTAGTGTGATCTTTGTAGTAAAGGCCTAAGAGAGTGAAATGCGACCCACACAACTGATTTGGAATCTGATTGAGTAAATATGCATTTTGATAGGCCGAAATGGAGACTGGGCACGAAACTAGATATTTATTTGTTTAGAAAACACACTATTATACGTAGCCTATAATGTAGGTTATTTCAAAGATCATGTTTCAAATAATGAACAGTAGTTGGGAACTTTTAAGACAGAAGATTGTAGCTTAATTACAACTCCGGAGTATCACAGATATACAAAAACTTGGTTAGCTTTTTCTGATACTCCAGGACAATTTTATTGAGATTTAAATACTAATTAGTATTAACTTGCTATTCAAAACATGTGTGTGTGTGTGTGCTTTTTCTGTTGAATACAGAAACACACACACACATTATATGGTCTTTATTCTGGACAAACACTAATAATTATTCTTAGGTTTATTTTTATACATCACATAGATTGATATGAGGAAATACGAGTACTCCTACACATTCTCAGACTCATTTGTGGAGCAATGTACTTTTAGAAATTAGATTTGAAGCAGTGCACTATTTTCTCCTTAAAACTTTTCATTGTGAACTATTTAAAAAAAAAATCACCAGAGCATTAAGGATGGAAATATTTTGCTATATTGTTTCTCCTACTGAATTTTAAATAACTATATAGTGTTAGAGCATTTAATCTTTCGGTACAAATTAAAATCAGCTGTTGGCAGCTAGTGGGCTTTGGCAATTGCTAGTTAAGTTGTCACTCACAATGCATCTCAAAGGATTTTACACAGGAATCTTGCATTATCCAGTTAGGAGTCATCAGGTTAATCACTGCTTCTCAATACCTTTTACAAGATTGTTCTTGTGAGGTGTACACACACATAAACACACACACAAACACAGAGTTTTGAGTTAGTAGAGGAAAAACAGCCTGTAGCACTTTAGTGAGGTTTTGTTCAAGAGAGCAATTACAAGGGTATAATTTTAAGTGAGGGGTTCCCCTCCCCCCACCATTTATTGCAGCTTGGATTAGATGGAAGATAAATCCACTGGAAATTTATAGTATGCACTCATGTTTTAAGCTATGCACCATAGCTTCACATAAATATTAAGGTGTCATAAAAGGAAAACAATAACTCATTTGGTGTGTTTTTTCAAAGCATTTCAGGTAGCACATCTTATAAAATAGTCTACTTTTACTTTGCAATGATTTCTTGAAAGGGTTAATCATTTATAAGCAACTTCTGAACATTTAGTAGCTGCTTTTATCATACAACTAAATAGTTCTTATTTTTTGGCTGTTCAGCCTCAATACAAATAGGGTGCCAAGTACTTTCCGAAGCATTCAGAAAGGCAAATCAATCTGACAACTGAATTTGGATGACAATACACATAGGAACAAGAAAGATATGTAATTATTGTAGCGCTACTAATGAAAATTTTCAGTGAGGCTTCAAGTAAAATTATTTAGGATTATTCTCATTGATTTTTAATGCAGAGACCATATCAGGATGTCTTGTTTGGCGGCTGCTCCTATTTCACTTTTGGCTCAGCAGATTCTCCTTTGGATTTGTCCTCCCTTCTGATTTTTCTAGGCAGATTTCCAAACTATAACCACTTCCTTCCTACGTTCCTACTTACAACTAGATTCACTTCATGAAGCAGTAGCCGCTGACTCTCTTGCTTACTTCTTCTAGACAGCGAAAATCTTTTTTACTACAGCACTTTAGACCTGTACTCTCATTTGGAGATAGAAGAGATATTTTTAAGTTGGGGTACAAAATCTGGGTCATCACTCCTGACACAGCAAGGTTAGGAATTGGAATTGGCCTAGGGCCCTAGACACGTTCAAATTTCTCTTTTGGGTGTGCTTTGGGCTGCCATCAGAAGTGTGAGGAGCAGGTTTCTATATTTTTCTCCTATAGTATTCGTAAAAATAAATGGGTATATCCTTACCTTATGGAACAGAGGGAAGATGACCAACCAGTGGCAATGTCTGGTCATGCAGCATGCATTTTCAATCTCTTGGCAACAATACAGGATGCAAGACAACATAGGGCAACAGGAAGGGGGTTTAAATAGCAGCTACACATAATGTATAAAATAGAAACCTATTGCTGCAGTTTTCCAAAATTAGCCTAAATTGGCCTCCAACTCAAGAAGCAGTGTGAGATTGGTCTTGAGTCAAATCCTAACTGTACTGTTACACAGTGTGACTTTATGAAACGAAGTCCAAATGTGGATAGAGAAGCAAACTATCCATGTTTCTTAAAATTTTCAGAGGAAGATGGATTATAAATTTAAAAATTAATAAAGTTTTTCCTGGATATTCTTTCTAGATTTTCCTGCAGAATAGATTGTGACAAAGTGATCAAATCAAATTCAGAAATGGTTTTAATAGTTGAAACAAGATTGTTTGCTATGTGTATTTAATCCTGTATGTTCTGTGATGTTTAGCAGTAGACAAAGTTCACTTTTGAATTTAGCACTTGTTTGCTGGAGTCTCTTTAAACTGATCAGTTTACAAACAGTTTACAGACATGGCCTCTCTATGACAGAAGTTTATCAGAAGTACTGGCATGTATTCATTGTCCTACCCCTCTCTCTTCCCCAATGGAAAAAAGAATTTGATTTTGTAATTATCTTATATTAGACTCCTGTTCATCATGTATTTAGTAAGTAAAATGATATAGTCAAAGAAATATTTAAGTTCCATGGAACACCCAAGCAAGAAAAAGAATAAAGCTATAATTGCTAAGAGGAATTCTGAAGGATCAGTTCTTTTAATGTGTATGATTTGAGCAATATTGATTGGGATAAATTTGTATTTTTTAAAATGTTCTTCCAGCTTCTATAAACAAACTTAACCACAAGATTTCTGTTTTGTTTTTGAAAAGCAGATAAGCTCATAAATATAGTTTCCCACCTAAAATTCAGATTTCCTTCAGTTTTGCACAAATAAAAGCTTTTCTCCCATTTGCCAAAACTAGTTTCAAAAACACATAGTACTTTGTAAGGCAAGTATAGCTGTAATATATTTTACGGAGAAAGCCACTTACATTTCCATGTGCAAATGTAAGTCAAAACTCATCTTCTGGCCACAAAATTTAATTGTCTGAAAACTTTATGCCAAGGCAACAACAGCACTTTGATTAAGGTGTATATATTATATTTTATATATATTATTTTTCTTACAGAAATTGAGAAGCAACCTGTCTTAAAGGGGAAAATGTTTCCAAATATATATATCTTTTAGAAACATAATTTTATAACTATTTATTAATAAGAGAAAATGTATCAATCTGAGATGGGTGTGACTACAGATTCTATACCTGGATAGTAAGCAGGAAGTCAAACATTAAATTAGGAGTTTGCTCAAACCCAATGGTCCTTGTTGTTTTTGCAGGCTAACCCATCAATTAAATTATATATGGTAATCCTGCAAATCAATATATTTTAGGAAAACCTTCCTTATATAAAATGGTTCAAATTTTATTCTGTCTTGTTTCTTAAATAAACAGCATTATTTTGATGGCAACTTTCTTACCATGTCATGGGATCCACTCTCAATAGACTCTCAATAAACTCTCTACTATATTGGATATATTAAGTGCGTCCTACCCATACAGGAATGTATTCAGTGTGATTGTACTTGCACTAATGTTCAACTAGCACATTATTTCTGGTCCTATCCTAACAACTACTGCATTGCTGCTATTCTTATTTCTATTTTTAGGATACAAGCGAACTATTTTTTTAAATTAATGCTTATACATTAAATGTGCCATTTTAAAAAAGATGGGAATCTATAATTGGTATCTTTGATGAAAATAAATTCTCAAATTCTCCCTCGTGAAGCACAGAAGGGACAAAAAGGGTTGTTTTGCATTCAGCAAATGCTACAAGGGATCACAACATGCACAAGAGACCTGGGATTCCAAAGTTATCATCGACATGGTTCACATCCAGAACTGTAACAGAAATGAAAATAAAACTATAATAACTAAACAAAAATGCCAGAATTTGGTCTAAGTGTGTACAGAATCTGAATTCAGCAGCACATCTGCAATATAAGCAGATATTAGAACTGAAGCTTTCAAAAGCATTGTTTTCTATGTTTTTCATATCATATAGAATAATTACATTCCAAAAAAGTTTTCAGTGAATTAGCCATACTATATAAA
Organism: Erythrolamprus reginae; assembly: GCF_031021105.1. NCBI lineage: Eukaryota > Metazoa > Chordata > Lepidosauria > Squamata > Dipsadidae > Erythrolamprus > Erythrolamprus reginae. The sequence goes on along the minus strand of NC_091963.1, from coordinate 100,274,530 downwards.
AGGCAATTTGGACATTTAGCAAAGGCAGAAAGATCATATTGAAGTTTCATCATTTATACTGCTGCCACTGTGAAAATTAAGTTAATTATGCAAATAGAAGAACTTTTTTAAAAAGTGTAGATCTCTTTCACAAATTGAAAGAAAAGACACAATAAATGTGCAGTTTTTGGGGATAAATATATTTTTCCATAAGATTTGTTTAAAATTTCAATTAAACTAGACTTCAACTCCCAGAAATGCTTTTTCCTCCCTCCAAAGCAAACACAGATAGAGCAGTATATAATAAGCTCTTAAATTAGGCATTTTGTGCTATATTATCTATTATACTTTATTTTCTAGCCATCACATAGATGCTTACTACAAAGTCATAAAGATATGTGCTCCTTTATCACTGAATTAAACTAAAATTATGTTCAAAAGCTGGTCTTGACAAAGAAATATATCTTCCTAAGTATGTGTTCACTCCTCTCAATCAAATAAATTTTGGGTCAAATTTTAACTGGGCTGTTAAATTGAGCCTCTTCCCCAAGATGGAATAATTAATAACTCTATTACTAATTAATAATTGCAGCGATTCACTTAACAACTGTGGCAAGAAACTCACTTAACAACTGTCTAACTCACCAGTGGAAATGTTGTGCTCAACTGTGGTCATTAAGCCAAGGACTAGCCTATGCAGCCTAACTTACATTTATCCAACCAACAAATTTCTTACATCCTATAAAATATTTTGAATACATTTTGATTACGGATTGCCATTTTCATTCCTGTTCAAAATTTTATGTGAGCACTAGCAAAATTGCTATATGTATTCAGTCCACTAGCAGAGCTTCTGGTTTTATCAGCCGATTTTCATTGGAGGAAACGGCCATAAACAGTTCTTTCCTAAGTTAGACAATATAACTTGATTGCAAGACAGAAAACTAAAGTTTAGAATAGTTGAGGTGTTAGATACTATAGCTAGAAAACAAATGGAGATCGGAATTGACAGAGAATAGCTACAATTCATAATATTAAATACCCACCAATTACAATTTATTGGAAGAAATGGAAGAATTTCCCCAACAGAACCAAGAATGGATTCCAATAAACCAAAGCCACAAACACTACATTTGGTTATTCAAACATTATACTATAATTTTATTAGTGCACATCCAGGGAACAATAGCTGGGATTCATACCCCATTCCACCATGAAGTAAAGATCATCCATCATTAAAATAGCCCTTTGGTTTTTAAAAGAAAGTTGTCTTAACAAGGGATTGGAATTAAAAAGGCCATAGTGCTATGTAAAAACTGAAAGCTGGCTTTAAAACTTTCATTAACTTGGCCAATTATGTACTACAGCTCAGAATCATTTTTGCCTCACAAAAAGAGGAAATACACCTCTTTTGGGAAGAGGGAATGCACTGTACTCTTCTCACAGAAATCCAAAGAGCCAAATTTTTGGTCTTTTTAAAAAAATCATCATAATAAACCAGCAATTAAAATTTATTTGAACAATAATTCTAAGATTAAAAAGCTATGCTGCCTGATAGTACCACCCCATTTTCCACTTCAGATGAACAGCAATCATTGTTAAAATATAGTATATATAATATAATTTTTATTACTATTCACCCGTTAACTCCAATATATGCCAATTGTAAAATTGTGAGCTAGTTCTCAGCAGTTACATTCCCTTGATCATATTGTATGAGGGGAAGTGGGAGGGGAAAGGCTAAGAGCTGGCAGAAATACACTGGCGTGCTCCATGGCACATGATACAATCGTCAGAAACGTCAGGTCACGTAGCTAATGCAATGGGCACCAGCTCCTCCCCAGGACTCTGTCACTTCCATGGAACTCTGAACCATGAGGACGGCAGTTCCATGCTGGCAATTGGCCCCAGCCTTCAGTTTCCGCCTGCCCTTCTTCGGAGAAAATCGGTTATTGCAACACCAAGCCAACCTATGGAAAACATTCAAGATGAAAGGAAGGGTTAGCAAGTGTTTTCGTGCTTTTGACTAAGCAGGTCTATAGACAACTCACCTGATAAGGAGTGAACTCTGCTTTATATACAAAGCAGGTTGGCTCTTGAATACTGAAAAGGGGGTTGATAACTGTTGTGGTTAGCTCTGGCCCAGCTCCTGCCCCAAGGACTGTGGATGTGGGGGAGACATCCACATGTTGCAGGCCTGTTTTGCCCCCGGTGGAATCTGCTGATGAAGGCTCCTCTGACCAAGAAGGCATGAGTGACAGGGAGGAGGAGAGTGTGGCAGACAGCTCAGAAGGAGATCAATTATCTAGCTCCTCCTTGGATTCAGAACAAGAGTTAATGATGCAGCCACGCATGCGGAGAGCGATGCATAGGCAACAACAACTGAGAGATTATTATCAAAGAAAATGAGGCCACCTGTGGTTGGGTGGGGCTGTGGTAATTAGTGAGGCTGCTAGAAATAGCAGCCTGTGGGTTTGGCAATTGTGGAGGATTATCTGATCCTTGTGTTTCGTGACTGCTTTACTCACTTTGACCTTTTGTGTGCTGATTTTCCCCCCACTTTGAAACTAAACTAGAGCAAAGTGTGTTTCACTTTGTGAAAGAAGGACTGTGAATTGCCTCATAGCTGCAAGCTAAGTATCACAGAACTGATAAGGGACTTGTATAAATTACCAGTTTGTTTGGAGACGAGTGCTCTTTGCTATACCAAAAGAGGGCTTAGTTTAAGTGGATTTTCATTATAAAGAACATTGTTTTGAATTTTCAAACGTGTGTGTGTCTGAAATTCGTACCTGTGAATTTTTTGGAGGAGTCTACCAGAGAGCCCGACAGAACAAGAACCAGAGCTGAAAATCAGATTTTCAGATTTTAACTTAGATCTAATAGCTATAAACTGAGGAGGGAAGGTTATTCCCCCCCCCCCAGATTTACTCTAAAGAAAGTCTGAATTTGAGACCCCTTTCCCAAAGATCAGGTAAAAACAAGCAAACAAAACGGGGAGATTTCCTGCTTATTCTGTCAATTAATATATCCCAACCCTCACTAAAATCATTGCTGAAGATTCCCCCCCCCCCGAGCAAATGTGTTAATGTGAAAACCAAATTTACACATGCGTATCTCAGCATTATTCAATAATCTAGATCCAAAGAAGTATCGGATCAGAACACGCATATTATATTAATTGGGGTTTCCTTAAATCAACCATATCTGTCCAAATCTATGCAAAATCCTAATACACACATAAATATTACATATAAGATGACTACAGATTATACTATAAGAATGAATGGAGGAGGATTTAAAAAACCCATCCTTATTCCTATTGAATTATTAAATGTCTGCAAATTAAGGTTTTCTACTGATCTGTCGGCATAAGCATACCAATCATTTCCCCACATAGCATTTTTTTCTCTTACACGAGAAAGATAAATTGTTTGTGGAACTGGGCTCAGCAAGCATAAATTGTTAGTGGGATTGGGATCAGCAAGCGTATTTTACTACAGAGCAGCTTTCTTTGTAGTAAAATAACTAATTCCCTTAGTGTTACTCCCACATAACATATAAAAGCTGCTGTTGTACTACTGAACTGTTTTCCCTTGTCTCTTTCTTCCTTTGGGAAAGGGGGGGGGGCTCTCAGAGTGCAAGCACAAAGAAATCTATGTGCATGCTTATTTTGTAGCAAGTCCCAAGATTCATGAGTCAAACTGGATAGGCATGCTTAATACTTCCAGTTCTGTTCATTCACTGCACTAACTCTGTTCTCCTATTCTAGACTTTTGATGAACATTTGGCATGGAAAACCCCTTATTCAAATAGACTCCACTATTTTCTCAGAGTTATTATCTTATACTGATATTCTCTATATCAGTGATTTTCAACCTTTTTTGAGCCGCGGCATTTTTTACATTTACAAAACCATGGGGCACATTGAGGGGGGGAGTAAAAAAAGTTTGGACAAAAAATTCTCTTTCTCTTCCTCCCTTTCACTCTATTTCCCTCTCCCTCCCTCTTTCTCTCCCTTTCTTTTTTCTCTCTCTCCATCCCTTTCTCTCTCTCACCTTCCCTCTCTCTCTCTTTCTCTCTTGCTCTCTCTCTCTCATTCTCTTTCTTTTTCTTTCTTGCTTTCTTTCTCTCTCTGTCTCTCTCTCTCTCTTTCTTTCTCTCTCTTGCTTTCTTTCTCTCTCTCTTTCTCTCTCTGAGCTTCGCGGCACACCTGACCATGTCTCACGGCACACTAGTGTGCCACGGCACACTGGTTGAAAAACACTGCTCTATATGGCTCTCAATAGGCACGAGGCATTAAAAAGGGCTACTATGCTGACCTAAATTTGCAACCACTTCTTTTTCACCCTTGCTTTCATTTGCACCCTTTTGCCCACATTCATTCAGAAAGCCTACCTCCAGAGAAACCTCCCTTACCGCCATGTTTTTAGCAACAAGAGAACATCTGGCGTAGTGCTTTTCTTACCTTTAGTCACTCACTTTTTATTATTTGCATCTCCCACAAAACTGCTGGTTTTCAACATCTTTCCCTAGTACTCCATTTTCAGCTAATTTAAGATCCCCCCCTAGCTCTTTGGTTCCTTTGAGGCAGTTGCACTAAGCAGACAAGCTATGTTCTTTGGGTTTACATTGCAGCTGTTGCTTCCCTTTCTCTCCAGCAGCAGATATACCTGTCCTTTGTATGCTTCTATCTGCGTAACGATTTTAAAGATGTACGGACAACTTTTTAAATGTCATTTGTCTAACCTAACATGCAAGAGACAGGATTTTACCCACCTTTTCCGCTCCCATGCTGGGGCATTTCCAATTGTAGAAGTAATACTGCAAGTTTCCATCACCAATTCCAAATTTCAGCTTTTCCAAGAAGGTCTTGTTTTCCATAAGGTCCAGTGCATTGAAAACATCAAAACTCTTCTGCAAAAAGAGGCAGTTAAAGAAAACCTGATGGTTATATTTTTTGTAGCTCCGTGGTATTAAGACAAAAATTATTTAACTTAATTATAGCAGAATTAATTTCATTTTTTTAAGTAGTTGGCATTCTGCATTTTTCTTTGCCTCTCAAACTCTTAGAAAGAGATTGATTGCATTAACACTCCCCACCCCCCCATCCCAAATAGTACAGCAGAGATCTTCAAACCTGGCAACTTTAACACTTGTGGACATCAACTCCCAGAATTCTCCAGTCAGCACAGCTGGCTGGAGAATTGTAGGAGTTGAACTCCACAAGTCTTGAAGTTGCAAAGTTTGGGGACTCTTGTGCTGTAGCATTTAGAAGCAAACAAAGAAACTCACCAATTTGGCCAGTATGAGAGCATCATTCATGAGGTCAAGAAGAGGTGTTTTGGTGTGGACATTGTAGAAAGAATAGGCTGCCTTCAAACTCTTGTGTGTAGGATGATTCATAATGGTGGAGGGCAGTGTATAGAAACTCAGGAAATCTGTCACCTTCCCATCAGTGTTCTGGTGAAAACAATTGGATTCTTTAGTATTTTTTTTCCACACTTGAATCAGGGGAAATTAACTGTAACATTAGCTGTATCGTCAGCTATTATGCCTGTTCTTCACAGTTTCGCATAGTAAAGAAATTTGTATAGCATTTCTGCCCTTTTCGCACGTGATTCTGACTCAAATATGAAACAGAATGAATAGGGAATCAGGCAGAAAAGCTTTATGTACCATTTCAGATACATAGAGCTTTTTGAATTTTCTGTTCTTTTTTGCTCTCCCATTCCCCTGTTTCAATTTCCAGGATTTTAATAAACAGAATGACATTCAGTTTCTGAAATGGTAAAATATAATTAATGGCCTCAGAATTCCACCACTTCTTTCACTTGTATCTGCAGGTTTCTGCTGAAGTTGCTTTAAATCCAACCTTTTTAGATACAGCAGTGCCCAAGAGCATCATTTCGTTTCTCGACTGTTGGAGCACCCTACCCTAAATGTTTCTCATCCAAATCAACTGGTCTTCAACTCCCATAATGCTGAGTCCCATACTGACCATACTAGGTAGGCATTATGGAAGTTGATGTCCAACAAGATATATGAAGAGTGTTAGGTTAGAGAAGACTGTTTTGCATTTTCAGGGTTGTGTCTGTATTTGGATAGTAAGAAGAATTCAATTCTTTCCATGCATAATAACATGCTTACATGAGCTTACATGCTTACACATGAACATATTGTGAAATCTATGCTTGTTTTGCATGTCCAAATTATGCAGAGGTAATAAATTAAATCATAGTCAAAATGTAAATTGATCTTAATTTTCTCTCTCCCCCCCTCTCTCATAAATACTCTGCACTTTCAAAGATGTCCCATAGTAGGACTGAGCTGATTGACCTAACAAAAAAAACCCCCTCACCTCAACAACAAATGTGTCAATGATATTGAGCTGGGGCAAAAACCAATGTTCCACTTCTTCTTCAGACATCATAGGGGACAAATGGAATTGTTTCAAATATTCTGCCAAAAGTTTGTGCACAGCAGGGATATCTTTGCGCTCCATTTGCCGTAGCCCCGGTGTTTTAGTAGTCTAGAAAGAGATACAATTCATTCATTTAGAAACACTCTCTATATTAACTAATTCACTTGGTTGAGGATGAAAGGAAATGTTCCTGTCAGTTTTCAAGCCATATTTGAAAGACTCTAAATTAAATACTATTCCTTAATGTTATATCAGCTTTGCATGCAAACAATTCTACATTTCAGTCAGTCCCTGACAACTCTATAAAAGTAGTATGCTACCTGTCAAGGTGGCAACACTAAATTAGAAGAACTCAATTCACAGATACTATAAATTAACATATGTTTGCTCCTACAATGTCTTGATTTTAGAACCAAAGAAGGAGCCAGTCAAAAAAACCCTTTAAATCTAAATACCTTGCTATGATGGGAACTAAATTGCATAATTCACACCACTGTGCAATCATTAGCAGGAAGAATGTTGTCTCCAAAGATAATGATCCAGAAGAGGGAAAAAAAATCCCCAACCACGCATTTTCCCTTTCATTCCAAGCTATTGGCCAATGTAATTCAGGGGTGGGGGAGGAATCTAAAAATGACCAAAGTTTCTTGATTTACATTCTCAAAATATCCTGACAGTCATTTTCTTCATAAAATAGAAACAAATTTTCTGGAATAGAAGAGACCTCCCAGGAAGTGTTAATGCTTGCGTTTCTATAAAAATCAGACTTTCTATCCCAAAATATTTTATCCAGACATGAACTAAACAATAATATCTGAGATGACTCAACAATGCACTGGGAGTAACCAAAATTATTTAAACACATCTGATAGTGATATGGAGAACTACCTCTCCATAGAAGAGAATGAATAAAATGGGAAAGCCAGAACAATGCTTTATGTAGAAATCCATCCTACAGACCAGGAAATATTCTCGCTGCCCTTGGGGTGGATACATGATGTGCTGGCCCTGCCCCCACCCAGTTTAGCGAAGGGGGGGGGGAGTCCTGATACATCATGTGATGCCGTGATGACACAAGTTTGATACCCCTGCTGTAGACTGACACTTAGGCTCCAAAGGAATTATTTATTATTTCAGTTATCTCTTGTGGGATAAAATGGTTATTTTGAACATGCAATAATTTGCTCTGCTAAACTTTGGGAACATCTTTTTAGATTATTTCTGGAACTCCTGAAGAAGCGGTATGCAGAATATAGCAGAGCAAAACAAAACACAAGCCTATTCTAACATGAAAGATATGAAGACAAAATATTTTTCAGCACTGAAAGTGCAGCTTAAATATAACTCGTGAAACATTCCCTCTCCCATTAGATTTGATCATTGTCATTTTTTTCAAATCCTCTCTCAGAAACCAAGTTTGGAGGATAGGTGAAAGATGGTCGGCACAAGGAAACATTTCTTGAGCTTCTGTTATTAAAAAACAACAACAACTTTTCCAGGCAGCATTCCTGTCGATTGCCACATACCTCAGGAAGCCGGTAAAGCTTCATGGTGCGTTGCATAGTCATGTTCCTACTGAGGTGGGAAAATTTGACTTCAATCAGCTTGCGTGGATTCAATGACCGATGCCAATACCTTAAAAAAAAAAGAAAAAGCAATATCCCAGATTACTCATTCCATTCACATGCTGTTCTTCTTCAAAGAGGGGTGTGTGTGTGTGTGTCTTGAAACCTATCAATAAGGCTTAACTCAATACAGTAGAACCCCGACTTACGAGACTAATTGGTTCCGGAAGGAGGCTCGTAAGTCGGAACGCTCGTATGACGAAACATTGTTTCCCATAGGAAACAATGTAAAGTCAATTAATCCGTGCAACAACAAAAAAAACCGCTGCCGCCGAACGCGGAAGTTAGCGTTCGGCTTCAGGAGACAGCTGCGAAGCGGCGCACGTGTTTTAAAAGGTTGCAGCCGGCCTGGGGGGCTTGCCAGCACCCCCCGAGCCCCCCAGGACGGCTGCAACCTTTTAAAACACGCGGGATACGAGCGCCAAGGAGCTGTCTCCTGAAGCCGAACGCGGAAGTTAGCGTTCGGCTTCAGGAGACAGCTCCTTGGCGCTCGTATCCCAAATGTGAGCTCGGGAGGCGAACAAAAATGTCGCTCCCCTCCCAGCTCTTATCTCGAGTAGCTCGTAAGTAGAGCTGCTCGTATGTCGAGGTTCCACTGTATTAGATCTATATTTTACAGGCAAAAGGAGAAGTATATATATTTTTCAACAATTTCCAAGAACAATGTGGAGCTGTCAATCTAAAACATGTTTCCTTTCAGTAGCTCATATTCTTTATATTCCCAGTCACCCAGGATTTTAAAAGTAAAACTACTTTCTTAGCAATAGTGATACATCTAGCATTGATCTGTGCCTATCCACTGCAAAATCTACAGTACCAGAAAACTTGATAACCCCTCCCTCTCTTCCTCATAATGAATCCGTCTGTTCATACTGCCAGAGAAATGGAAGAATTAAGTCTGAAACTCTATTTTTTGTTTAAAAAAAATATTTATTTAATTATTTTTATATTATTTTTACAAATTACAAGGCATCGAACATATCCAATACACCTTCCTCTTCTTATTTTTTCCACAAGAGTCCTGTGATGCCAGTTGGGCTGACACCAATGTTCCCTCTAATTTTTTTCCGGGGTGGGCGGAAAAGTATAGTGTCTGAGCGGTAGTCCCTTGGGACTGGGCAGCATAGAAGTACAAACAAACAAACAAATAAATAAAATCCCTACTTTTTTATTAAAAGAAATTAATAATAAAACAAAACAAAACTCTATTACTATTAAAACTAAAACAACCAGCAAATCCAAAAACATAACTATTAATAAAAACAGGTGAGGGCTGGTTTTTTTTTTCTCTGTTATTATTTATATCAATGCTTTTACCATATGCTTTAAATCAAGAGTCACTTCTCTCTCTATTTCTCTCTCTTTCCTGTCATTCTCTGCCTCAATCAATTTCTCATTTCTCATTTCTCTTCCCCCCTTTTTTTCTATCATTTCTCTCTCCCTCTCTCTTCCTTCCACTCCTCTCTCTTGCTTTCTTCCTCTCTCACTCTGTCTCACTCTTCCTTCCTCTCTCCTCTCTCTCTTTCTTTCTTTCCCTCTCTCACTCTCTCTTCCTTCCTATCTTCTCTCTCTCTCTTTCTCTCTCCCCCTTTCTTTCCTTCTCTCTTCCTTCCACTTTTTTCTTTCTCTCTTTCTTTTCCTTCCTTCCCCTCTTCCCCTCCCTCTCTTTCTCCCTCTCTCCCTTTATATTTATCTCTCCCTCCCTCCCTCCCTTTCTCTCTCCCTCTCGTTTACTTTTCTCTCCCTTCCCTCCCTCCCTCCTTCTTTCCTCTCCTCTTTCCCTCCCTCTCTTTCCTTTCTCTCCACGTCTCCGGCTTTGCTGACCGGCACAAGGCTCAAGCCAGCTGCCCGGGAAAGCCAGGTAGGTCCTCCTGCCCCCCCCAGCCAAAAACACAATGGAGGTCTTCCGCCACCAGCTTGAGCCTCGCGCTGCTCCACCCTGCTTCTTCTGTCATCCTGGACCTCCGTTGTGTTTTCGGGGGAGAACGGCAGGAAAGCCCTGTGCCGGCCAGGAAAGCCGGGTTTGCTTTCCGTGAAATCAGCGCACCTTTTAAACATGCTGCTTTCTTGCAACTCTTTCCTGGGTGGGGGAGGAGGCCACTCCCCCCCCCCAGGAAAGAGGTGCAGGAAAGAAACCCGGCTTTCCTGGCCGGCACTGGGCTTTCCCGCCGCTCCTCCACGAAAACACAATGGAGGATGACAGGCAGGACGAAGCGGGGTGGAGCAACGCGAGGCTCAAGCAGGCAGCTTCCGCACGTTTCTTTCGGCGGAAGGGGAGGAGAGGGAGCGGATCGGGCAGGGGCAGCGCCTTCTACTGCCGGCGCCTCCCCGCCCCCCCGTGGGCTGGCAGGGGGATGGGGACTGCGCGCCCATGGAAAAGGGCGCGCGGGGCGGTATTTTGGGGTGCGCGAGCGCTCACGTGCGCAGTCTACAGGGAACGGTGGCTGACACAGTGACTAACCCGAAGTCATCCATATGGCTTTCATGCCTAAGATGGGAGTAGAACTCACATACCTGTTTGTTTCAAACAGCAGACCAAACACACTCCATGCCCATGTCCAACTCATGGAGACAGACGCAAAATTGATATTTAATTTTGCAAGTCAATCTTCTCATTCACATTAACTGCTGGGCAATTGAGAACGACTGGCTTAAATACTCGCCCTACTATTTCCAAATACACATTGCTTTATTTTCAAAGTAAGGTAACTAACCAGACAGGCCAAGAACCTCTGTGTTCTACTTCAGTTTCCTATGCTTAAAGAAAAAGTTGTGTGACTCTGTTGTACATACTCCTGGTCAGTTGGAGGATGATGAAGATATTGAGGACTTTGATTCAGATAATGTTTATGAATTAGTGGGGGGCCCGGGGTTACAGGTAGTAGAACAGGTGGGAGGCCAGCCACAGGATGGGACTATGAGTTCAGGATCTAGCGAGGGAGAATCAGACGCTCGCTGGGTTAACCCAAAATTCAGAAGGGCCCAAAAACGTAGAGGACAGAGGTCTGGGTTAAATACTGTAGTGATGTATTTGGCACGTCAGGGGGGTCAGGGGGGGAAGAAGGATGGAGTTTCAACAAAAATGGCTGTTTTTCTTGCTGCTCTCAAGTAAGCAAAAGTATTCTGTGTGATTAACAGTCAGGGCTGCTGTTTTTACAGATCATGTATTTAGGAAAATAAATCTTGTTAAGTGGAGAAGGAGAAGGAATGTGAGAAATGCGGTCAAGGGAGATAACGGACCAACAGATAAGTACGTGTATGAAATGTGTTTGAATTCCAGAAGAGCAGAGAGTAAATGGAGTTTCTTTATTCATGATATAATGCATTTAATAAGAGTTATTTGTAATTGCTAAATTTCTACCAGAAACCAGAACAGACTCCAGTTTTTTTGCAATCTGTAAGGAATTTACAGCTGAAACATGTTCTGTCTTCCTCAATAAATCCTTTTTCTGGTTTGAGTACTACTTTTCATTTTTAAAATAAAGAGATGAGTTTTTAAGTAAAGGAAGGTAAACAAAAATAAAACATAGAGGGAAGTAAAGTAGAAAAGTAAAGAAAACCAAGGAATCGATGCTTACCTGCATGTTCCAACAGGCTTTGGTAGAACTACACCAGCTGTGTATACTGCCTGAAAAATCCCTTCCAAGTGGACTCGTCGGGTGATCTCCCGTATCAGAACAGGTGCCACCCTTTTGGAACGCAGTTTCTTGTGCACACACAGGAAGTTTATTTCTACCATCTTTTTTTCCCTTTAATGGAAGAGGGGAAACCATTACTCACTAATGTCTCTCACAATTTGGAAAGCAAACTGGAGGAATATAAAAAAGATGTATTTCTGTATTTGCCAAGGCTACATCTTTTTCTTCTCTCCATCTAAGAGCCTAAGATATGCTTTCTCTTTCTCTACAACGCAGAATTACATTCCCTATTTCAGGATGTTTACATCACCATACATTTGTATGATTTTTAAAATGGGAGGACTTGGAATTCAAACCTTCCACAAAGTCTTGCTTATTTACTCCACAATGATACCTGCAACAAGAACTTGAAAAGCACTCTATAAAAGCACAGACTCCTAATTTGAAAGAATACAATGTAAGTTTAACTTTTTTTTTGTTCAACTTCAAGCTCCAATCAACTCTCACCAAGGAAGAAAAGAAGGGAGGGTGGGAAGGAGGGAGGCAGTTGGGAAATGGGTCATACACAGAGACTGGACTTACGTTTCATATATGAGGATAGCAGCAGGAATCGCACTAATGAAGCCAACCAACTTCTTGCTGGAGATCACCCTGACACCACAATGCCATTGGGGAAGCCAGCCTGGAGGACGCAAAGCCCTGGAGAAAATCCACAATGTTGTAAAATAAAATGTTTTTGATTCAAGAACCTGCGGTATGTCACCATATAACCGAAGACATTTACAGTGGCCAAAGGATGGAGCTATGTATGCCAGCATTAGGGAGACAAAGGAAATTTTATCAGTGTGAATATCATAGGAAAGAGAACCGTTAAGCATTTAATAACACAATACAAACTTCCTTGTCAAAAAATTGTTTCACTTGTCTACTTTTCATTCATAAGGATTCCCTGCATGAATTAAAGGCAAGTCTATAAAAGGAACTATGGGCTAAAATTGCATGGCACTTGCAAAACACAAATAGAAGACTACTTTTTTTTCATGGGAAATCAACTGTGTTTCCAAAGTGATGAGGGATAAGGCAGCCTCTTCCTCAAAGGCCCAACATGAAAGCTAAAGTGGCTAGTAACGGAAAGATGGGTCAGTCTTGCTTCTCGAGTCCATTGCAGCAGAGAAAAGAACATGTCTTCCTTCATAACCAATAATAAAACTGAGTGAAATGGAGCAAGAAGAACAAGCTGTTTACTTCCTCACCGATCCATTCACTTGGCTGGACAAAAATCCCAAATTACTGAATGCCAAGGCTGCCAGATAAGAGAACAAATGCAGTACTAACACAAGGTCTTATTCCAATAGCCATTTTGATTCAACCCTAGCTAATACATCCATAGTAAGTATGCTAAAAACAAATCATGGGCCCTAAGAAAGCTGCCAATAAGGGATTTCCCTGTCTGAAAGAGGTAACATTTTGAACAATGGAGCTTGCATTTATATTCGTTTTTCTTCTGGCTAGCTAATTTATGTGAACTAACAATAATAAGCTTAGGTTGTCTGCTATCTAAAGAAGGACTACCTTATTGGCAGGATCTCCCCTAAGCTTTAAAATCTCACGTCTTCACCTGCATCTTTAATAAATCACTAGAGATCTACAATTTTCCTTCCTGCTTCAAATGCTGTACTATCATCCCAGTGCCAAAGAAATCCTCCATCAGAGAACTGAATGGCTTCAGACAGGTTGTTCTATAGTTATGAAGATCTTTCAAAGATTAGTGCTCGGCCACGTGAGAACAATCATGGATCTGTTGTTAGATCTCCTGCAATTTGCCTACTGAGCAAATCGATCGTCAAATAAGATGACTCTACACTACATCCTACAACATCTTGAATCTACAAGGACCTATGCAAGGGTCCTCTCTTTGTAGACTTTAGTTTAGCATTCAATACTATCATTCCAGATATTCTTCTAACTAAACTAGCTGGCTGTACCTGACCACACATATAACTGGATCATAAGCTTCCTAACAGAAAGGAAGCAACAGGTGAAGCTAGGCAAAATAAACATCAGATACCTGTATAATTAGCACAGGAGCCTCACAGAACTGTGTGCTCTCTCCTTTTCTTTCTATACACCAATGACCGCATCTCAAAAGATCCCTCTTTTAAAGTACTCAAGTTTGCAGATGATACATAGAAACATAGAAACATAGACGTCTGACGGCAGAAAAAGACCTCATGGTCCATTTAGTCTGCCCTTATACTATTTTCTGTATTTTATCTTAGGATGGATATATGTTTATCCCAGGCATGTTTAAATTTAGTTACTGTGCATTTACAACAATACAACAATACAATACAACAGTGATTGGTCCCATTCAAGACAATGATGAATTTGCACAGACAGGATGAGGTTGAACAACTAGCCTTGTGGTGCAAGCAGAACAATCTTGAATTGAATATACTCAAAACCAAAGAAATGATGGTGGATTTTAGAAGAAAATCTCCTATGCTATCACTTCTTACAATACTAAACAACACAGTATCAGCAGGAGAATCCCTCAAATTTCTAGGTTGTATCATATCTCAAGACTTAAAATAGACACCTAACATCAAAAACATAATAAAAAAACCTCAACAAAGAATGTTCTTTCTGTGCAAACTCAGAAAGCTCAAACTATCCAAAGAACTGTTGATTCAGACCTCAGTTCTACAGAATTGAGTCTGTCATCAACACCTCCATAATTGTCTGGTTTGGCTCTGCAACCAAACAAGGCAGACACAGACTTCAACCAATAATCAGAACTGCAGAAAAAACAATTGCTACCAACCTGCCCTCCATTGAGTGTACTGTATGAGTCAAAAAGAGGCAAGAAAATATTTAGTGACCCTGAAATCCTGGACATAAATTGTTTCAACTTCTACCCTCAAAAAGATGCTACAGTACACCACTGCACACCAAAAGCAGTGCACACTAGACACACAACAACAGTTTTTTCCATGAATGCCAGACTGTATTACTATTATTCTTCTCTTCTTTTCTAGTATCTATCTCTTCTCACTTATTACTATTACCAGTGGTGGGCCGTCCCTGGAATGGGAGGGAATGCCACTCCAGTAGGAAAAATAGAGCTGAGCATGCATCTCCAGCAAAAATGGAGCTGCGTGAGCAGCTCTAGCTTACCAGTAGCCATTCACGGAAGCAACTGGGTAGATTCTGGCGATTTTCAATGTTTTTTTTTAAAAAAACCCCAGTGAAAATCACCAAAATCTCACTCGGAAGAAGACACATGAAATTTTGGTTATTGTGCATGCGCAGCAGCCAAATATCACTGCAGTCCTGAAAGCCCCTGCCAGCAACAGACTGCGGTGGCACCGGGCTCTGGCCACCCGGCCTGCTGCCGACACCACAGAAGAGGGCGAAGAAGCATTAGCCCTACATGGCATCAGACCAGAATACCTCCGGGACCACTTTCTGCCGCACGAATCCCAGCAGCCAATCAGGTCCCACAGAGTTGGCCTTCTCCGGGTCCTGTCGACTAAACAATGTCGTTTGGGGGGACCCAGGGGAAGAGCCTTTTCTGTGGCAGCCCTGGCCCTCTGGAATCAACTATCCCCGGAGATTCGAATTGCCCCTACTCTTCCCACCTTCTGCAAGATGTTGAAGACCTATCTATGTCACCAGGCATGGGGGGAATAACTATCTTACCTCCCTAGGCATTCTGATAGTGCCGGGACATAGCGGCCATTCACTAACTATAACCATGTTGCTTGCATCTTTCAATTATATTGTTTTTATTTGTTTTCTAATACTGGCATGATTAGATAGCTTATTAGTAAACTTGACTATCATTAAATGTTATTTATTTTTATTATTGATGAATGCATTTTATTTTCCTTATGTACACTGTGAGCATATATACCTCAGGCAAATCCCTTGTGTGTCCAATCACACTTGCCCAATAAAGAATTATATTCTATTTTCCCACCAAGTCAATTTAAATTTATTTATTTATTTAATTCAATTTTTATGCCGCCCTTCTCCTTAGACTTAGGGCGGCTTACAACATGTTAGCAATAGTGCTTCTTAACAGAGCCAGCCTATTGCCCCCACAATCCAGGTCCTCATTTTACCCACCTCGGAAGGATGGAAGGCTGAGTCAACCTTGAGCTGGTGATGAGATTTGAACCGCTGACTTACAGATCTACAGTCAGCTTCAGTGGCCTGCAGTACAGCACTCTACCTGCTGCGCCACCCCGGCTCATTGAACATAGAAGGGAAATATTCCACTACCTAATACATTAATATGAGCAGTTCTTCTTAGTGGGCCCTTTTGTCACACAGAAGAAAGAAATAATTGACTTGTCAAATGTTTACCTGAAAAAAACATAGCTGATCATTCAACGTATGCAAGGACTCCCAAAACAAAACTTCATCATAGTTTTCTGATATTTATTTGAAATACTATAAATTGTCTGTTCCTTATTTTTCTAATGTTTTCCTTTCACATTATTCATGTGTAGCACATTGAACTAAATTACTTTGCCAGAAGCAGCATTTCCACCTATGAATCTGTAAATGCAGACTTGCCTCGTATATGCTAACTATTCAGGAATAGGTAACATGTCAAGATGAACACAATAAATCTACTCCCCAGCACTTGGAGAAAACCTGTTATATTTGTTGAAAGGAAGTAATTTATCTTTATTGTTTTCTGTACAAGAAAGAAAAATGGGCAAACACCTCTGAGATATTGAAGAAAAACTATAACTCACCACAGGAGAAATTCAGGGGAATAATCAAACCTAAACATGTTGTCATCATCTTCCACGTAGTTTTCATTCAGGAGAGTATACAGTTCCTTCAGCTAAAGAAAGTAAAAAGGAGAAGAATAATCTGCTTAAGGAAGCAAAGCCTTCTCTATTAAGACAAAAAAGGGCATCTGATGATTATTAAAAGTTCATTGTGGGGAAAACAACCAACATACTATGGCAGATTTAGATATAGTTATAAGAAAATTTTGCTTCTGTCAATGGATTTTAGCAAATTATTTTTATCCAATTCTAGTGAAGCAATAAAACCTACAGATTTACAGCACAATTTGTACATAAAGTTTTAAACCAGTCTTGAAAGGACCAGTTTTTAAATTATAATAGTATAAATCAATAATGGCTCTAAGATAAAGAGGTATTTCATATTCTTAACACATGAGATTCTGAGTTAAACTGTGAAACAAATGAGAAGAATATGAAGAGAAACCCAAAGACAGCAGAATCAAGCGAGCGAGCCAAGCTAAACACTAAGAAATGAAATTGCAAAACAATTATGCTAAAGATGCTCTCACAAAGTCAATAAAAGAAAAATAAATCTTTTTAGGAAGATTTCTGAAGGTGGCTGGGAAAGAGAAGAGGAAGTATAGTTGAACAAAAAAAGAGGGTCTAATGCAGACAAGAAGAAAAGGGGTGCTGGTCTTACCTGATACACCTCTTCTCATCAGGTGAAACCATCTGAGTGGATGAGGACTGGGTCTGTTACTTTTTGCTGGGTCCGCCCTCCTAGGACCCAGCTTTGACAAGGCCAAAGAAGCAGACTCTAGGTGGCTATCAACAGTCAAATAGAGGTTTCCCTTCCTGCAACCTCCTAAAAAGGGTGGATGCCAGCAACTTAGCCCCAAGGAAATTGCAACAACCAGCAGGGAAACACGGCAACAACGCCAGTTCAAGAAAACGAGGAGTAAATAGTAACAGACCTCTGAAGGGCAGGACTGAATGATGGCTCCACCTGATGAGAAGAGGCGTATCAGTAAGACCAACGCCCCTTCTGCATCATGGGTTGAGCCATCATTCAAGATGGGACCTATCAAAGCCACAGAGTTCCTAGGATGGGCCAAGACCAAGTCCAATTCATTGAGACTCCTCATGGACCTGCTGCACATCCTTATGGTCAAAGGCTGCATCTGCCGACGTGAACTTGTCAATCTTGTAGTAGTGGATGAACTGAGGAGATGTCCGAGTCACTGCTCAACAAACCTCTGCCAAGGAAGCCGCTGATGTTGCTGCACTGCACATGGAGTGGGCCGTAATCCCCAACAACCATGGCAGAGCTGATAAGATTGTATGCTTTAGCAATAATCCCATGAACCCAATGGCCAATAGTAGTGGCGGATACCTTCTGACCCAAGTAATGCAACAAGAAGGCCACCAGAAGTCCTCGGTCTTGTGGAAATGGCACGTCCTATTGATATACACTGCTCAAAATAAATAAATAAAAGGAATACTTAAACAACACAATATAACTCCAAGTAAACCAAACTTCTGTGAAATCAAACTGTCCACTTAGGAAGCAACACTGATTGACAATCAAATTCACATGCTGATGTGCACATTCAACTTTGTACAGAACAAAGTATTCAATGAGAATATTTCATTCATTCATATCTAGGATGTGTTATTTGAGTGTTTCCTTTATTTTTTTGAGCAGTATTGGAGAGACCTTGGCAGTGTGTGTCAAAGTCTCTCCAACAGATGACATGGGTTAGAGCAAAAGAAAGGCAGAAATAGCTCCTGAACACTATGAAAAATGGAATTAAACTTTGGAATGAACAAAGGATCTAATCTGAGAACAACATGATCCAAATGAAAAATACGTAAGTCTTTCCAGACAGAAAGTGCAGGGAGCTTGGATATCCTGCGAGCCAACATGATCACCAATAGAAAGGCAACCGTGTAGGGGAAATACTGGAGGGTAGTCAATCGAAGCGGTTCATAAGGAGGCCCTGTCAGAGACTACAACATCCTGGGAAGATCCCAGGTCGAGTAGATGGAGATTCGACATCCCTCACAAAAACCAGTGAATTGTGGGGAATTGCCCCAGAAAGTCCACCTGATCACAAGAAACGACAGATGACCGGGCCACCACCCGATGGCAGAGATTGTTGGGGAAAAACCCATGGCCAACCCTTGCTGAAGGAATTTCAGTACTTTGGAAGAGATATGTGAATAGGTGAAAGACCCTCTGATGCACACCCGGAGTAGAAGGATTTCCATGTCACGGTGTAGATCTGTTCCATGGAGGGCTGATGAGATGCCTGTATGGTTAGGATGACGTCTGGGTCATAGTCCTGCTGCCTCGAAGTGTGCCACTCAACTGCCAGGCAGTCAGTTGGTACCACTGGGGATCTGGACATATCAGTGGCCGCTGGCTGAGTGATGACTCATTCACCGGTATCTGCCATGGTAGATACACAGGCAGGGTCTTCAGGTCCGCAAACTACGTCTAACAGGATAACCTCCGCTCATTGTTCCAGCAGCTTCTGAATGACTTGTGTCAGAATTGGCAATGGGGGGGGGGGAGTATACAGAAGGCCGGCCAGCCAGTTCCCTCTGAGGGTGTTCAACCCCTTTGCTCCCTGGGATGGGAACCAAGATAAAATTCTCAAGAGCTGGAAGTTCTCTGGGGTTGCAATTAGGCCGACCTGCAGATGGCTGAAGTGGCTCTTGATGTCAAGAAGAGGAACAGATGCAGGCGCCACTCTGCATGGTCCACCTCTGTCCGACTAATCGAGTCTGCTTAGGTATTGGAAACCCCAGAGATATGGTCCACAGAAAAGACGAGAAGGTGCTTCTCTGCCCACTGCCCCAGTTTGAGCGCCTCCTGCATCAGCTTCTGCTAACAGGTGCCGCCCTGCCAATTGACATGGGCCTTGATGGTGGTATTGTCCATGAGGACTAGGACATGACAGCCTGTTAAGAGATGCTGGAGTGTTTGAGGGCCAAAAACAAAGCCCAAAACTCCAGCCAGTTGATCGAGGCTATGGACTTCAGCTGCGACTAGTGGCTCTGAACCATTTGTATCTTTGAGTGAGCACCCAAGCCAGTGAGACTTGTGTCTATAGTGATAACCATCCTGGGTGGGTCCTGGAAAGGGCATCCCTGGGAAATTGCTGATGAGTGCTATGAGGAGAGGGAGCAGCGAACATCAAATATAGTTTCCTGATTGTCGAGATCTGATTTCCTGCAGTACTGATCAGGACTATGATGATGACCACTATTGTCAGGTCTGAGCAGAGGCCTCTGAGAGCTGAGTGGAAGGGAATTTCCCAAAAATTGAAGACATGCAGCGAGGCCCTGTTGTACCACCGCTGTGGTCAGGGTCTGGAAATTGGTTGGATCTAAAGAGATCTGTGCAGAAGGGCCTGGACCCACTGCCAGTTGGACCCCAAGATTGTAGGAAGCTTGAGGGACCTGAGCAATGGAGAGGTTGGCTCATCCCCAAGGGTCTGTAGAGCTCTGATAGAGAGCTGGATTGTCCAAGGACAGAAGCTCTGATGATGGGCGAGCTGTCATCTGGTCAACCTCAAAACTTCTGGAAGCCTGGTCTGCAGCCGCATTGCAATTTTTTTTCAGGACTTTGTCCATGCAGCATTCAACCCCCTCTATAGCCTTAGGGTCATTCCATGTCAAGTGATTTTTACCTCTATATTTTTAATTCTTTTGAGATTTTGTTATTTAGTAATAGTGTGTCACAGAAATGCAAAATGTGAAGAAAAAAAATTCTATATTCCATCCATCTTTTAATTGATTTCAAAGTTTGGAAAAAGTGCAAATTTCGGTGTTGCCTGCCTTTACATTTCTTCTCATAACTTAGGCTAGAAAAAAGATAAATACACACCATTCTACTCAGAACTGTACAGGCTTTCACCAGATATGTCACAAAAGTATCTTCATTAATATTTTATCCATGCTAACGCAAACACAAAATTTTAAAATGCATTTCCAAAAAAAGTTTAAGTTAAAAATGTCCAAAAATGCATCTGTGCCTGCTATGCTCCTTGCCACATGTGTACCAAAATTCAAGTTGGGATTATGATGGAATCATATTTAAAAATATAACTATTAAAGAGTGCCAATTCAAAAATCTTGAATTCAAATCTGTTCAGCCTGTGGTCTAAAAGTGTGGTGTCTATATTTACCAAATAATCCATGATTTTTAGATATTACTGTATTATTTTATTATGTTACAGCTTATATAAGCAGGAGAGGACAGAGAAAGGTTTGTTAGGGCTCATATTAATATTTTTAATTAATATTAATATAATTAATATATACATATATATTATATTTATATATTAATATTATTAAACATTAAATCATTTTGAAGAGGCTATGGTAGATAATATAACTTATAAACAGTGGATATCTGTTGATAGATGTACTTTTGACACTGTTTTTAGAAATGCAGAAGATTTTCTAGAATGTTTTTGTGAACGGCTGATAGTCCTTAAGAAACACTCATTTATAGCTCGCCAACAGTCTAACTACTACAATCACCTCAAAGAAAGCATCAAACATAATGAGGCAGTAATAAGCTTAGACTTTTCAGAGAACTATTCCTTTGTTGTTCCGGATGAAGCAGTCATTTCAGTGGAACAATGAACAAGCAACTGTGCACCCATTTGCGATCTATTACAATGAGAATGGAGAAATAAAATACAAAAGTGTAGTTATGATATCTAAGTGCTTACTTCATGATTCAACAGCTGTTCATTTGTTCCAAAAAAATTGATGTTAGTGATAAAAACGGACAAAACGTACAGTTTGAGTAAGGTCTACTACTTCTCGGATGGCTCTTCTGCACAGTATAAAACCAGGGAAAAAATTATAAATGTATGCCATCACAAGAAAGATTTTGGAGTGAAAGCTGAATGGCACTTTTTTGCCACTGCTCATGGCAAAGGTGTATGTGAGGGTTTAGGAGGCACAGCAATGTTCCCTCTAATTTTTTCCCGATGTGGGCGGAAAAGTATAGTGTCTGAGCGACAGTCCCTTTGGGACTGGGTGGCATAGATGTGTGTGTGTGTGTGTGTGTGTGTGTGTGTATAAATAAATAAATAAATAATAAAAAAATCCCCTTCTTTTTTAATTAAAAGAAATTAATAATAAAACAAAACCAAAATCTATTACTATTATTACTATCTTCTCCTCTTTTTCCATCCCTGTCTCCTCCCCCCTTGTGTGTGTGTGTGTGTGTGAACTCTTGAACCATTTCCAATAACAGGTGAGCTATTGGAAATGGTTCAAGAGTTCTCTCTCTCTCACACACACACACACACACACACACACACACAAGGCTGGTTTTTTTTTCTCTGTTATTATTTGGGTGCTTTTTACCATATGCTTTAAATCAAAAGTCATTTCTCTCTCTTTCTCCCCCTCTTGCTCTCTCTCTCTTTTTCTCACTTTCTCTCTCCCTCTCTTTCTATCTCTTTCCCCCTCTTGCTCGCTCTCTCTCGTTTTCTTTCTCTTACTCTTTCTTTCTTTCTTTCTTTCTATCTTTCTTTCTATCTCTCTTTCTTTCTTTCTCTTCTCTCTCTTGCTATCTCTCTCCCCCCCTTTCTCTCTCTCTCTCTCTCTTTCTCACTTACTTTCTCTCTCCCTCTCTCTCTGTCAGCGAGGGGGCTGCGAGAGCGCTTTCTCCGAGCACTTTGGGAACGCCTGCCCTGCCTCTACTGCAGCCGGGACGAAAGTGCTACCAGCAAAGGGGTTGCGAGAGGGGCGGGGCGGGCATTCCCGAAGCGCACGGAGAAAGCCCTCTCTCGCAGCCCCAAGGCAGGAGGTGGCGGAGGAGCAGAGGGGGTGGATCGGGCAGGCGGGGGGCAGGGCCGAGAGGCCAGGGGTGCGAGGGGGCTGGAGGCACCGTGGGGAGGCAGGGGCGGCCACGGCTCCCTTTCCTCCTACTGCCGGCACCTCCACGCCCCCCCCCCCGGGCTGGCAGGGGGATGGGGAGCGCGCACCCGTGAAAAAGGGGGCACGGGGGTATTTGGGGGGGGCACGCACGTGCACAGCTTACGGGGAACGCTGAGGCACAGTGAAATGTCTTGCAGCTCGAGCTAGCCTCCAGAGGCAATATTCTGACCAAATCTTAACACCCATGCAACTTTTCAAATGGAGTTCATGTATTGTACAAACCAGGACAACGAAGAGGAGGAGAGTTCGTTAAACATTTATTACAGGAAGCAGAACACATCAAAGGGACTCAGCAATACCACACTTTCATTCCATGTAGTGAAACAGAAATAAAAACAAGATTTTTTTCATTCAGCAATGACAGTGAAGTGCATGAAGTGGTAGAAGGTGGTACAAGATTGACAATGGGTGACATAACTGGTTATGTGACCCGTGAATATGATCGGCGCTGGTGGCTGGCTACTGTACTCTTCAAAGATTGTGAAAATAAAGAAGTAGAATTGACTTTTTTGCATCCTTCTGGTCCAGTGCCATCCTTTGTGTAACCAAGAAAACTAGACATTTTAAAAGTTAACAAAAATCAGATATTAACTCAGATGGAGCTGAACACCATGACAGGCCGTACATTCTTTGGCACAAAAGGAAATGGACATTGTTAGTAAGTGCTTATGGACAAGATTACATTTCATCCACTAGAAGGAACAAATTGATGATAAAAGACCAGTTTAAAAACATACCTTTGTTTGATTAGTTCACATTTTATCGAGGATTTAACTACTGTACTATTCTTCATAAATGGCATGTTTAGTGATATACCGTATATACTCGAGTTTAAGTCAACCCGATTATAAGCCGGGCACCTATTTTTGCCACAAAACTGGGAAAACTTATTGACTCGAGTATAAGTCTAGGGTGGAAAATGCAGTGGCTATTGGTAACTTGTAAAAATGGAAACCAATAAAATTACATTAATTGAGGCATCAGTAGATTAGATAAGATGGATGGATGGATGGATGATAAATAGATGATAGATAGAAAGGATAGATAGATGATAGACAGACAGACAGACAGACAGATATAGCTAAAAAATAAAATAAAATAAACCGGCCAGATCCCTTTCTCCCCATCGTGCCCAGCCAAAAAGCAATTTTTCAGATGCTCTCCTTTGGCGTCTTGCGAGCGCACAAATTATTTATCACTGAAGGGACCTTTTTCCCCTCAACCCGCCAGAGGAAGTGTGGGCAGAGGAAGGCAAACGGGAGAGGGAGCCCCCTTCGCTACAGATGAGATAGACAGACCCCTTTCCCCCCACACCGAGCTCTACCCACACACACACACACACCTCCACCGAGCGTAAGAGAGGCGGAGAGCTCCTTGGGACAAGCGAGGCAGGCGAGCAGTGGCTCCCCAGGAGCGCACAAACTTTTTACAGAGCTTCTTCTTCTCTCCTCGAGGCGAAGCAGCTGGACACTGCACTGCAGAAGCTGTCCAGGCGGAGCAGCCATGGACGATGCAGCCGCCTGGGATTTGAGCCTCAGAGAGGCGGAGAGGCTCCTCAGTACAATGGGGAGCTCGCTCAGCATGATAGGCCCCATAGCCTTGGCCAACTTGCTCAGTTCCAGGCGCCCTGACCAGAAACCACCTCCTGCCGCCTGCCTCACCTGCTGCGTTCTTCCCCAAGGCGGCTGCAGTATCCGTGGCTGCTCCGCCCGGACAGCTTCTGCAGTGCATCATCCAGCTGCTTCGCCTCGAGGAGAAGAAGCTCCGCAGAAAGTTTGTGTGCTCTTGGGGAGCCGCTGCTCGCCTGCCTCACTTGTCCCGAGGAGCCTCTCCACCTCTCTTACGCTCGAATCCCAGAACGGCTCGGTGGAGATGTGTGCGGTGGGGGGGGGGGGAGCTCGGTGGAGGGGAATGCTAAGTGGCAGAATTGGCAACAGCAGCTGGGCTTCTCTATCTCTCTCCCCCTTTGCCTAGTCCCCAGCCAGGGATTGCGGCAGCTTGCTTTTTGGCTGGGCACAATGGGGAAAAAGGGGTCTGTCTGTCTGTCTATCTATCATCTGCAGTGAGGCGGCTTCCTCTCCCGTTTGCCTCCCTCTTCCCGCACTTCCTCTGGTGGGGTGAGGGAAAAAAAAGTCCCTTCAGTGAGAAATAATTTGCGCGCTCGCAAGAGTGGAGCGTCTGAAGAGTCCCTGCCGGCACTTGGGCCATCGCAGTGCCCGAGCGCCATCAATGACTCAAGTATAAGTTGAGGTCAGATTTTTCAGCACATTTTTGGTGCTGAAAAACTCCACTTATACTTGAGTATATATGGTAATAAAAATTGTTACATGTATAAATAGGTGTTAACAATATGGTGCTTTTAATCTTGTTTTTAACATATAATTAGGATGAGACTGAATTTAGAAAATCACCTTTTTTCTTTCGGTTTGGTTCAATGTATTCAGGTTGAAAATGCTGAGCAACTTGTATTATGATTATTAAGATGTATTTATTCTGGCACTTACGGTATTTGTTTTTTGTGTTTCTTTATTGTTGCATACAAATGTTGAATTCAATAAGTTGTAATTTGAAAAGAAAAAAGGAAGAAACACAAATATAAAATCATATGATTCAAGGCTTAATTTTGTTTTGTTTTTTTAAATGATGGGGTTAGGGTCCCAAGTTGAATCCCTGAAAAAATATAACCAAGAACACAAGTAACACACATGCATTTTTCAGAATTTTAAAACATATGTTTTTTTCACAATTGTACATCAAAATTTTGAATTTTATTTCTCCAAAACAAAGTATAAAGAAACATAGTCTTGTGACATATCAAGTGAAGACCAGTACTGTTGTACTGAGAAAAATGATGCCTCTCCCACCTCTTTATCTTAATTCTAGCCCAAGATATGATGAAAAATATAAAGCATACCAGGCCAAAATTCACACTTTTTCAAAACTTTAGAAATCTGTAAAAATTAACTGAAGAAAAAAATTCAAAACTTTTAACTTGTAATTAACTAAAGTAGTATTTCATGGGGGGAAGCTAAAGACATCAGGTAAAAACAAAATTCATATTTGGATCACTTGCTATGGAATGACCCCTTACAGCTTTTGGGTTTTATGGGAAGGATTCTCCCTAGATGACTGGAATTATTGGGGAGATCCTCTTCTGGGGTGAGGCAATTGCTCTTGTGCCACCACTTGCCCCCAGGTTTATCAGAGGGATTTCTTTGTGCATATTGAATCCAACCCCACGAGTAAGTAGTTTTTAGGCAGAAGAAATCATTTTTGTTTGTTTGTGTATGTAATTTTTTTTTATTTTTTCCCCTCTCCAAATACATCCATACAATGCAATATACCATCTGTTTTTGGTACAATAAAAGGCAATATAATATTAGTACATCATATACAGTATAAGTTCTTAATTCATCTATTTAATTTCAGTATCAATCACTTCTCTTCACTGCCAAGTTTCTAATTTTGTCATCCAGGTATACCAATTATTTTCTAGTTATATTTCACCATTAATATTCCTTCATGTATTTAATACAAACAATATCTCTAACATGTCAAATGTTAAGCCATAGTACCTCTTTCTTCTCTATATACATTTTTCTCAAAAAGCTAATAACCCTTATATAACCTTTATTATTAACCATTAAAAAGAACAAGTAGAAACAAATTTCAAACTTATCGCACTCCCTCTTAGTAATACAATGTTTACTAATTCCACATTTAAATTTAACTCCAAACCTAAATAACATTCAACCCCATAATAATTAATTCATATCTTCCAATTATCAAACCTTCCTCATCTTCCTTTTAATAGAACATTTTATCAGTAACTTTAATTTCTATATTTATTCCAATCCCAATTAACATTAAATCCATTAACATTTAAAATTTCTCTCTGCAATCATTTTAATTTCTTTCATAACTTGCCAACTCCCGTGCCTCTGCTCACATCTTCTCCCTTAGTGCTGAAGTTAGTATCAACCATTTTCAGATTTCTTTATTATTTCACCCCCATCAGTTTCCTCTACTGTATCATTAATTGAAACTAGACGATCCATATAATTCGTATTAATCTATCCAATTTCAATCTTAACATTAGTAATGTAGTAATCTATCCAATTTCAATCTTAATATTTTTCCATCTCCATAGGTTACTTCTATTTCCACCAACTGTTGATCCAATTCTGTAACATTTACTTCTCCAGTTCTATATTTAATCACTTTGTTGCCATCATTGCTGAAAGTTTCCTTTAAATCCATGGCTTCCTGTAATTCTCCACATTTAAATTATAAGCTCAATACTGTCCCTTATTGAAAATTTACATTCTTTAATACTTCTGTGAAGATCATTCTACAAATCCTTTATCTCATGCATTTCCATCTCTTCAATCTCTGCAAAAGCAACTTTCCGAGCCTTCTAAACAAGAAAATTTTCAACAGCCTAAAACATCACTTCCAGCATTTCTTCCGCAGGAATCATTATGTTATTTTTAGTATAAAGTAGCTTTATATTTTTTTCAAAGTTCATTTAAAATTCAAATTCAGTATTCACAATGTTTTCTTTCATTTGTTCTTTATCACCAGTTGCATGTCAACACTCCAGTTAGTTTCTTTCTCCAAGGGCACAGGTCTTTCCCCCCACACAAATCACGACTAGACAGACCTCAATTCAAATCTCACAGAACAAGTCTTCCATCAGCAGATGGCACCATCACTTAAAGACCAAATTCCTTTAATTTTTATTTCAGAAGCAGGGGGGAAAATTAAGCTTCCATTTTTAAAGTTCTTTTTAAATCCACATTGTCAGTCCCAAAGAAAAACAAAGCATTGACCTGGGTTTTAGCTATAACTTTCTAAGCCTTTTCAGTAATAACTGAACATTTCTGATGTTGATTAGCCACTTCTGCCCTTTTCTCTTTATCTTTAACTTTCAAATCCAAAAGAACTGTTCTTTAAAAAGATTTCCCTCTGGCAAAATAACTCACCATATTTGGAATGCTGTCTTTCTCTTCCTCCTCCAGCACAAAACTTTATAGTCCTTTTCTTTCCAGATGACTTCCAACTTTCAATTCAATTCTTTCTGTTACATAGCTGCTGCAGCTAAGGCGACAAAAGCCGCTTCACACTGCTGCAGATAGAGGCTCTCCATGGGGTATGCCAACCCCAAAACGGATTACCCGCCAAGTCCTCTTCTTCACCTCTCCTTCAAGGAGGATCTGGGCTGATTAAAAAAGAATCAGTACCCCCGGGCGACGGGAATTCGAGATTCCCCCGCAAGATCGTGGTGAGCTCTGTGTCACTGCAGCAGTTGACCACATCCCTCTCCAGGTAGAAGGAATCCTTGATAAGGCACAAAATGGCCACCGGAGCTACAATCAGTTGAAAGGAAGGCACAAAATGGCGACCATTCTTAGAGTTGTAAAGGAGCACCCAAAATGGTTGCTGCAATAGGCTGAAGAAATGACAGGCTAGAGGGGAGTGAAAGGCAGCTGGTACCAAAATAGCACTGGCCCCTGAAATTAGTGGATACCAGTGGGAATGGCTTGGCTACCCTGGCAGTGGCAAGAGACAGAGCGAGTGGGGAGGTGATTGGGGAACATGCTGGTTTGGTGACAAGAGCCAGAACAGAAGACAAGCCAGACAGCTATCGTCGCTGCCCCAGCTAGTTAATTTGACAGGTCAGAAAGAGCTCCATCCCATGCAATGGTCCAGGCATGCCTGCATGGCTAAAATCGAGGTCCAGGAAGCCTGGCCGTGGCAGGAGCCGAGGCTCAACTGAAAACAGCCCAGTGCCTTGGGCAACAGAGGGATAGGGGAAAGCACTCACAGTGTCAAAAGCTAGTGCAAAGTCAAGCCAAGAAATCCAACGATAATCAGCATTTGGGAAGGGAGTTGAATAGCCATGTCCGTTCATTATGGGGACAGAGTCAAAGCTGGGTCCTAGGAGGGCGGATCCAGCAAAAAGTAACAGATTTAGTCCTCATTCTGATTGGACGAGGACAACCCATCCTGAATGATGGCTCCACCCATGATTACTAATAAAATGGTTGAGAGTTCAATTTAAAATAATAGGATGCTAAAGTTGATGCTAGAAGAAGTGATGAAACATCATAATAGCAGAAGAGGGGTGAGGGGAGGCAATAATTTTAAAAAGAAACTTAAAGGATGGTTAGTTCTGCCTCATCCCTACTCACCACACCTCGATCCCCCAGGTCCAGGGCATCCCACATAAAGCCCTGAGGCAAGGTATAGGGCTCCTGACGGATGTTGTCCTTGTCTGGCTCAACAGGTCCATGAGTATTTACTACTTCACCTGGGAGAACGGAAACAAGAATGAAAGCAAGTCGTCTCTATACATGAGAATTCACTCTCCAAGAAACATTCCTAGTCTTGCCTAGTCAGTCTTTATGTCTGAACTCACAAACTGCTTTACTACCTTTTGCTTGGGTAGCTCCAATTGTTCATGCTTCTGATTCCTATGGCACTATTGCTACAGGACAGCCTTAGAAGAGAATATTTACAGCTCAAGGTTGAACAGCCTTGTCCCTACTAGTCCATCTTTTATTCTTTTTTTTCAGTCTATTTCTAATCAGTTCCTGGATTTGGATCAGTATTGCTTCTAATTTGATTCTTCTTCTGCCTCTCAATGATGCATGAAAGACATGAATGTACAGGTAGCCCTTGATTTATGACCGCAATTGGGACCAGATTTCTTGTTATTAAATTGTTAATAGCAGTTTAAGTCAAGATACCGTGTTTTACAACATTTTTGTAGTGACCATTAAATGAATCACTGTGATCATAAAGCAAACACCAGAATCATTAATGTGAACGCAATCTTTTGAATGCGCATTTTTTGCCCCAAAAAATCTGGCAAAAATGTGCAAATAGTAGACATGAGCTGTTGTGTGACTACACAACAGCTCAAAGAGGTGAGCCACCTCCCAAGCACCTGATGTGCAGTCTTGAGATGGTATATGTATATGGTACATTTTACAATAGCCAGAAATGCTTGAGGGCCATAAAGCACCATTTTTGGGGTGACTGTAATTTTCAATAGTCATTAAGTGACCAGTCATAAGTCAAGAGTTATGTGTACAATTTGCATGTGCTTTATTTTCCTTAAAACAGAAAGAAGGGAAAAAGAAAAAGACCCTCTTTTCATACCTACCTAACTTGGGCACAGGCTGTGTATCCCAGAACTGATAGCTGCGTTTAGTGGCTTCTTCCATGGTCTTAGCAGGCCCTTGTCCTACAGAGAAGAGCTCAATGGCTTTTTGAATCTCCTGCATCCTTTCTGCTGGCAGTGAATTCACCTTTATATGAACCAAATGTAGAAAAAATAATACTGACCAGCCTTCATTATTTGTCCTTTTGTCCTTTGAGAAAACTTAAACAATTCTCTCTTTTTTGGAGGGGGGAATATCCTGTTTTCTCTTCTAAAGACTACATAAAATGCATATGTTCTCCCTTTACACCTCTACCTATTCTGAACAAGAGCAAGAAATATTGCAGGATCAATCACAAACTCTCCCAAGAAACCACTTCCCCCAAGAAATAGCTGCTAATTTATATCACTGTTGGTAAATAGACCAGACAGATTAGAATTACTCCAACTGAAGAACATAAGCAGCTTCAGTTTGGATTCTTAGCACTTCTAGTTGCACATATACCCAGAAGTAAATATGATAAGCACTATGCACCAGTATTTGCATATGCAGGTATGAAGGTTTGGAGAAATTCAACACAATAATCTATTGAAAAAGTGTTCTTACCTTTGCAGATTGATCTTGGACCAGATCAAATTGCTCCCCCTTTTCTTTCTTCCGTTTCTGTTTCTTTTTCTTCTTTTTACACACACTTTCATCTGTTGAGCTTAATCCACTGAAAAACAAAGGGAACACAAGAAACAAACCTAAGATATTCACTTAATATCTCAGGATTTTGAGATTGCAGGTGGAAAGGAGAAGATTCAAGAGGTTTAAGGTTGTTAATCATACAACTTTGGATAGTCTTAAGATGCTCAGAGAAACTATTGCTAGGAATTAAACCATGGTTTTCATATACTATCATATATTATCATATTTCATATATTATCATATTTTCAAATATAGAATCAGAATTAAAAAGAACCATTTAGTCACCAAGTCCTAAATTAATTTCTTGCATGAATCTAAATTAAAGCATTCAAAACACATGGCTATTTTGCCTCTGTGAATGACAGCACAACCCTTTCCGGCTAACTGCTTCCACTGTAAAGCTGTTCCTATTGATAGGAACACTTTCCTAATACTTAACTGGAATTTTCATTCTTTCTAATTTTCTGACCATCCATTCTGTCCTTTCCTGAGCATGTTTTAATTTGCCTGAATCCTGTGATTTGCTAGGACTGAACAAAAAATATCTCTGTGAGGGAGATGGGTGGTTCATATAAATGATAAATAGATAAATAAATCAAAATAAAATAAAATGGAGTTCAGCCAATGCAGAATAATGCAGAATTATTAATTCTGTGATTTGAAATCTAGACTTTTAAATTAAATATATTAACCATACTTAATAAGCCTAAAATTGCATTTGCATTTTTGCAGCCATTCTATAATGTTGACTCATAATCAGTTTGCAATAAATTTCTATTCTAAAAATATCTTCATTAATTCTCTTGCCAAGCCAACACCCTCATTCTTACCATGCCTATGAATTTTATTTCTGTTTCCTAAGCAAATATTTCTCTGTTTCCAGCCTTTTTCTCTAATTTATTAAGATTTTTTAAAATATAGTTACCCTAACCAAATTTAGGCCATTTGCAAATCTGAGCAACATTCCCTCCAGCTCTTCATACAATCCTCTAGAGTGAATCCCATGATTTGCTACTCTAGTTTGAAGATAACCTTAGGCAAGTATTCTCCTAAGGTTATTAACATCCTTACAGTTCTCATACTATTCATAATATCCTTAACTGGCTTACTAATATGCAAATATCAACTGCATTTCATTGGCTTTCAAATCAGAATCAGTTTCTACTGGATTGAAAGATTGCCCAAAAATCCACAAAAGTGAGTTCCTGACACTCTGGATGCGGTTACCATCTTGTTTTCAGCTTCTTTTTTAAAAGGTGTGTGGTGGGGGAGATTTTTTGCCACTGCATCTGCACACATCTACATGGTACGGGAGGAAGCGAATTGGCAGCGAGGTAAGTTAGAACCCCTCTTTGAACATAGATATTATGGCCAAATATAATCAACGTCTCATGGTAAAAGATGAGGTAATCAAAGGAATATGTTGGACTGGCTTTTTGTCCTATGAATGGAATGACTGGAATTAAATTACCTGTTGCATACAATTAGTAACTTTTCCTTTGATGTTCAAGAAATCTTTAATATGCATTCCAGTTTTGTGAGGAAATGAAAAAGGTTGATCATAGCATATGATATCATTTGTTTGCATGAGTAATGTCACTTGCTTGGCTATTACTCTGATGCAACACATTTTCCTTTCTTAATGATATTATGGCAATAATGTAAAAAACCTCAAAATATAGCAACTTATAATACAATTCCATACAATCAATACAGCATACACTATTGTTATTGAACTTAGAATTAAGATTTATAGACTAATAATCTTAATGATTATTACATTAATAACAATATAGCATATAATTATTTATCAACACAATAAAATTATAATCTTGCAGTGTGGGCAATCCTTCTGTGCTGGAGATTTTACTTTAAATAATATTTGGTTGTCAAGGCAACATGGGATGTTTTGGTGATATGGCATGTATTCAGTGGCATAATGAGGGGAGAGAAAGATTGTGAAGATTTTGAAGACATATCTAATAGAAGCTTTTGTTTATCCCGACCTACAACTTTAAATTATGAATTATTATGAACCATTTTCCAAATATATGTTCTTCTGCAACACTGCAGAATAGCAATCATTGTAGACAAATATTACCATTGATCGTCTACTTCAGCAGATTTGTTTCCGACAGATTCCATTTTAAAATTCTTCCAACAACCTTTGATGAAACATTTACCGTATGTCAGTTCTTTTGAATATTTTAATGGCTTCATTTAAATAGAATAAGTGATTGTTTTTGTTGTTATTTTGAAATAATTAAAGAGTTGAAAATCCTTATTGGAAATCACTTGGTATCAACAAATAGTACTCCTCATCATTCTTGAATTTAGAATTGGCATAAGGCACTAATAAGGTCTTGTGACTGCGATGAAAACCTTGTTTGTAACCATACATAGCAGGAGTTGTCAATTTGGTGCCTTCTAGTTGTTTTGGCCTATAATTCTCTTGTCCGTTAATTTAGCTTATACTAGAATTTATTTTATTTTATTTATTTATTTATTTAGTCCAATACACAATGAGGGTTTTAGTGGGTATATATCTATATACACATAGTAAAATACATGATGAAGGTTAAAGAGGAGATACTCATAGTAAAATATATCTAAAAGAATAGAAGAGAAGTTATAGGAATAGAACATATCAATGAAAGAATACAAGAAGAGATATAGGAAT